>NW_027040045.1:17500-92500 GCF_034236695.1 Oncorhynchus nerka | reverse complement strand
TCTCTCACCTCTTCCTCCCCTTCTCTCACCCCCTCTCTCACCTCTTCCTCCCCTTCTCTCACCCCCTCTCTCACCTCTTCCTCCCCTTCTCTCACCCCCTCTCTCACCTCTTCCTCCCCTTCTCTCACCCCCTCTCTCACCTCTTCCTCCCCTTCTCTCACCCCTCTCTCACCTCTTCCTCCCCCTCTCTCACCTCTTCCTCCCCCTCTCTCACCTCTTCCTCCCCCTTCTCTCACCCCTTCTCTCACCTCTTCCTCCCCTTCTCTCACCCCCTCTCTCACCTCTTCCTCCCCTTCTCTCACCCCCTCTCTCACCTCTTCCTCCCCTTCTCTCACCCCCTCTCTCACCTCTTTCTCCCCTCCTCTCACCCCCTCACCGCATTCTCTCCTTCTCTCACCCCCTCTCTCCTTTCCTCATGTCCTTCACGAGCAGGTCTCAGGTCCTGACAATTTTGAGGCTTTATTTTTAGTATAATATTTGATCTGCCATCATTGATAAAAAAAATAAGAAGGTTGTGTGTGTCGGGGTGTGTGTGTGTGTGTGTCGGTGTGTGTCGGTGTGTGTGTCGGTGTGTGTTTATTAATAGGATTTGTAGACTAACTGGTCACTCAGCCTAGTGTGATTCACATCTGGTGACTCAGCCTAGTGTGATTCACATCTGGTGACTCAGCCTAGTGTGATTCACATCTGGTGACTCAGCCTAGTGTGATTCACATCTGGTGACTCAGCCTAGTGTGATTCACATCTGGTGACTCAGCCTAGTGTGATTCACATCTGGTCACTCAGCCTAGTGTGATTCACATCTGATGACTCAGCCTAGTGTGATTCACATCTGGTGACTCAGCCTAGTGTGATTCACATCTGGTGACTCAGCCTAGTGTGATTCACATCTGGTGACTCAGCCTAGTGTGATTCATATCTGGTGACTCAGCCTAGTGTGATTCACATCTGGTGACTCAGCCTAGTGTGATTCATATCTGGTGACTCAGCCTAGTGTGATTCACATCTGGTGACTCAGCCCAGTGTGTTTCATATCTGGTCACTCAGCGTAGTGTGATTCACATCTGGATTTGTAGACTATCTGGTCACTCAGCCTAGTGTGATTCATATCTGGTCACTCAGCCTAGTGTGATTCATATCTGGTCACTCAGCCTAGTGTGATTCATATCTGGTCACCCAGCCCAGTGTGTTTCATATCTGGTCACTCAGCCTAGAGTGTGATTCAGGATCACACAGTCCCTGCCATGTCAATCCCCCCCATTATGAGAGAGAAGATAATATAAGAGAACTCAAGGGGATGGTGGAAGTGAACAGACTGATACATAGGAGATAAGAGGACAGTGGAACATAGTGAGGTGGTTTGAATCCCTGGTTCAGGAGGGAGGGATTGAGGGATGGGGGTGTGTACTGCTAGCTAGACACCAGGAAGAATTCAGGAAGGAGGGATGGGGGTGTGTACTGCTAGCTAGACACCAGGAAGAATTCAGGAAGGAGGGATGGGGGTGTGTACTGCTAGCTAGACACCAGGAAGAATTCAGGAAGGAGGGATGGGGGTGTGTACTGCTAGCTAGACACCAGGAAGAATTCAGGAAGGAGGGATGGGGGTGTGTACTGCTAGCTAGACACCAGGAAGAATTCAGGAAGGAGGGATGGGGGTGTGTTTCTCTATTTCATTTGTTCGATATCACTACCTTTTTCGTGTTCACTGAAGATGACAATGATCCAGCAACCCATGAACACACACACACACACACACACATGCAAATACACACACACACATGCAAATACACACACACACACACACACACACACACACACACACACACACACACACACATGCAAATACACACACACATGCAAATACACACGCACACACATACACATGCAAATACACACACACACACACACACACATGCAAATACACACATACACACACACACACACACGTTGCAGTCTGTCACGCCTAGCATTAGTAATCCCATAAACCCTAGCGCCTGAGAGAGCGTTATGAGGATTAGTGAGCATTGGCAGCGAGAGGATTGGCTGACTGAAAAGAAGTACAAGACTAGGGTTTCCTTCTGCCAAGACCTGGGATGTCACAAAGAGAGACAGAGACAGAGAGAAAGAGACAGTCAGTTACCTTAACATGTAGAGCCAGTTACCCTGACATGTAGAGCCAGTTACCTTAACATGTAGAGCCAGTTACCTTAACATGTAGAGTCAGTTACCTTAACATGTATAGCCAGTTACCTTAACATGTAGAGTCAGTTACCTTAACATGTATAGCCAGTTACCTTAACATGTTGAGTCAGTTACCTTAACATGTAGAGCCAGTTACCTTAACATGTAGAGCCAGTTACCTTAACATGTAGAGCTAGGGGGTCAGAGTTAGGGGAGGAGGAGTTGTATAGGAGGGAGGAGGGGTCAGAGTTAGGGGGCGAGGAGTGGTATAGGTTGAAGTGGTTGTCTGGTGGTTGTCGGTGTCTAGGGATGCATCCCAAAATGTCACCCTAGTCCCTATATAGTGCACTACATTTGACCAGGGTCCTGTATTGAATAGGGTGCCATTTCAGTCACATCCAGCAGCAGCATTTTCAAAAGATTCAAGTTCCTCAGCGTGCACATTACTGACAGCCAGTAATGGTCCCTTCACACAGACAGGGTTGTGAAGAAGGTGCAACAGCGAGAGAGAGTGATGGAGAAGGTAGAAACAGCACGTCCAGTGAACAGGTCAGGGTTCCATAGCAGCAGGCAGAACAGCTGAAACTGGAGCAGCAGCGCAACCAGGTGGACTGGGGACCGCCAGGAGTCATCAGGCCAGTTAGTCCTGAGATACGGCCCTAGGGCTCAGGTCCTCCAGGAGGGGAGAGAGAGATGGGAGAATTAGAGGGAGTATGATGTAAGATCACACCAGATGAGAAAGGAGAATTACACCAGATACGAGAGGTTGATCCTAGCCCCTCGGGACATTGTTGCAGCATAGATACTGTAGACTCAGACGGGGGGCTGGCATGACTTGACACATGGGAGAGCACTAGTAAGCCAGTGGCTCAGCCCTCGTAAAAGGGTTAGAGGCAGAGAATCCCAGTGGAGAGAAGGAAGCTGGCCGGGCAGGGACAGAAAGTATGGTTCGTACCTCCAGTGCCTTGGCGTTCACCTTCACACCCCTGGGCAAGACTACACTCAATCATAGGACCTACTGAAGAGATGAGTCTTCAATAAAGACTTAAAGGTTCGAGACTGAGTCTGCGTCTCTCACATGGATAGGCAGATCATTCACAGGAGAAAGCCATGCTGTTTGCTTAGAAATGATATTCTATAAGGAGGCCTGCATAGCGTAGCGTACGTGTAGGTATGTACGGCAGGACCAAATCGGAGAGATACGTAGTACTTTGTAGGTTATCAGAGAAACAGGAATCCAGTGTAGAGAGGCTAGCATTGGAGAAATATGATCACATTTTTGGGTTCTAGTCAAGATTCTGGACAAAAAGTCCAATGTTACTAAGATTACTAAAATGGAAAAAAGCTGGCCTTAAACTATTCTTGATATGTTCGGCAAAAGATAGATCAGGGTCCAGAGTAACGCCAATGTCCTTCACAGCTTTATTTGAGACAACTGTACAATCATCAAGATTCATTGTCAGATCAAACAGCAGATCTCCTTGTTTCTTGGGACGTAGAACTAGCATCTGTGTTTTGTCTGAGTTTAACCTCTTCAACCTATGGGGGCGCTATTTCATTATTGGATAAAAAACGTGCCCGTTTTAAGCGCAATATTTTGTCACAAAAACATGCTCGACTATGCATATAATTAACAGCTTTGGAAAGAAAACACTCTGACGTTTCCAAAACTGCAAAGATATTATCTGTGAGTGCCCCAGAAATGATGCTACTGGCGAAACCAAGATGAAACTTCAAACAGGAAATGAGTTTAAAAGGAAAAAATAAAAGATGCCATCCGCTTCCTTATGTCGGAAACACAGGCTTCCAGGGTATCGTCTGCATAGCAGTGAAAGGTGACATTGTGTTGCCAAATGACATCACCAAGAGGTAGAATATATAGTGAAAATATATAGTGAATACATAGTGGTCCTAAAACGGAACCTTGAGGAACACCGAAACTTACCATTGATTTGTCAGAGGACAAACCATCCACAGAGAAAAACGGATATATTTCCAACAGATAAGATCTAAACCAGGCCACAACTTATCGGTGTAGACCAATTAGGGTTTCTAATCTCTCCAAAAGAATGTGGTGATTGATGGTGTCAAAATGGGAGGAATAGGAGATTTGATATGGGCCGGTAGTTAAAAAATATATATATTTGGGTCAAGGTTTGGCTTTTTTTCTTAGGATAGGCTTTATTACTGCCACTTTTCGTTAGCTTGGTATATATCCAGGGGATAGGGAGAAATGTATCATGTTCAACGTTCTGTAGGAGGGCCAAGCACAGGAAGTAGCTCTTTCAGTAGTTTAATTGGAATAGGGTCCAGCTGGCAGCTGGAAGGTTTAGAGGCCATGATTATTATCGTGATTGTGTCAAGGGGGATGCATTAAATGTTAAGGTCACATGACACGGTTAAACGCTGTGCCTTGTATGACTGTTAAGTTTTAAAAACTGAACTGTGAAATTCTACGCATCAATTTCTATACCCTGTGTCTTACCAATGTCGTAGGAAATTGCAAGATTCTATATTATGTTTTTTATTTTTTATATTAGACAGAATATAGTATTCTGTTAATTATTGTGTGTGTGTTCTACTGAGGATGAGCCTCTATGAGATAACACTGACAGAGGAGATTTACGATGTCTTTGGGTGATAAAACCTAAAGAGCTTTCCAGAGAACATGAGTTAATGTTTATTTGCTATACCGTACCAGGAAGAGACGATTCCAGTTTGGAGTAGGAGGACCAGACACTGGTCTTTACAATGAAGTAGATACCTTTCATACAAATCTTAACCTTGTGACCATTCTATGTATCTGTTGTTCGTCATGTAGGTTGAGAGTGGTGTATCTTGGCTATAAAAGATCTTTGTACTTTTGTGTTGTCACTTCTCAACGGTTCATTAGAAACGGTGCATCATTGTAAGTCAAGTGCTATTGCAAAGCTCTTATTATTAAAGATGTAGTTTAAGTATAACTCTGACTGGTGTGTGAAGTTTGTTTCTCCTCATTTGGTACATACAGAAATTAGCCACCACACCAATTTGATGTAGCTGTTGTATACATAGTGGTGTTCATTAACATGGCTTCCATCTCCTTGATCTGATCTGGTACATCTCCTTGATCTGTTTCATATATCTTCTACCCAACACTGGTCTGCTACTGAAGCATGCTGAGAGTATTGTCTCTCATTTCCCTCTAAACTCTTCACCTTCAGTCTGTTGCTGGCAGCCATCAATTAATCACTTAGTTCGCTCACCCCCTTACCATCAATTAATCACTTAGTTCGCTCACCCTCTTACCATCAATGAATCACTTAGTTCGCTCACCCTCTTACCATCAATGAATCACTTAGTTCGCTCACCCTCTTACCATCAATGAATCACTTAGTTCGCTCACCCTCTTACCATCAATGAATCACTTAGTTCGCTCACCCTCTTACCATCAATGAATCACTTAGTTCGCTTTCCCTCTTACCATCAATGAATCACTTAGTTCGCTTTCCCTCTTACCATCAATGAATCACTTAGTTCGCTTTCCCTCTTACCATCAATGAATCACTTAGTTTGCTTTCCCTCTTACCATCAATGAATCACTTAGTTCGCTTTCCCTCTTACCATCAATGAATCACTTAGTTCGCTTTCCCTCTTGCCATCAATGAATCACTTAGTTTGCTTACCCTCTTGCCATCAATTAATCCCTCTTATATCTCATGAGTCAATACATCACTTAGTTAGCTCTCTGGATGGTAACCTAGTGGTTAGAGAATTGGGCCAGTAACCAGCAGGTAGCCTAGTGGTTAGAGCGTTGGGCCAGTAACCAGCAGGTAGCCTAGTGGTTAGAGCGTTGGACCAGTAACCAGCAGGTAGCCTAGTGGTTAGAGCGTTGGGCCAGTAACCAGCAGGTAGCCTAGTGGTTAGAGCGTTGGGCCAGTAACCAGCAGGTAGCCTAGTGGTTAGAGCGTTGGGCCAGTAACCAGCAGGTAGCCTAGTGGTTAGAGTGTTGGGCCAGTAACCAGCACGTAGCCTAGTGGTTAGAGTGTTGGACTAGTAACCAGCAGGTAGTCTAGTGGTTAGAGTGTTGGACTAGTAACCAGCAGGTAGCCTAGTGATTAGAGCATTGGGCTAGTGGTTAGAGTGTTGGACTAGTAACCAGCAGGTAGCCTAGTGGTTAGAGCATTGGGCCAGTAACCAGCAGGTAGCCTAGTGGTTAGAGCGTTGGGCCAGTAACCAGCAGGTAGCCTAGTGGTTAGAGCGTTGGGCCAGTAACCAGCAGGTAGCCTAGTGGTTAGAGTGTTGGACTAGTAACCAGCAGGTAGTCTAGTGGTTAGAGTGTTGGACTAGTAACCAGCAGGTAGCCTAGTGATTAGAGCATTGGGTTAGTGGTTAGAGCGTTGGGCCAGTAACCGTAAAGGTTGCTGGATCAAATCCCCGAGCTGACAAAGTAAAATCCTGTCGTTCTGCCCCTGAACAAGGCAGTTAACCCACTGTTCCTAGGCCGTCATTGTAAAATAAGAATTTGTTCTTTAACTGACTTGCCTAGCTAAATAAAGGTTAAATAAAATTCCCTCGTATCTCAGGAATCAATCAATCCCTTAGTTAGCTTTCCCCTCTCCTGTGTAAGTGTTCTTCCTCTAGTCTAGTCCATGTGTACACACCACAACACACACACACACACACACACACAAACACACACACACACACACCACAAACACACAACACACACACACACACACACCACAAACACACAACACACACACACCACAAACACACAACACACAACACACACACACACACACCACAAACACACACACACACACACACACACACCACAAACACACAACACACAACACACACACACACCACCAACACACACACACACACAAACACACAACACACACACACACACACCACAAACACACAACACACACACACACACACACACACACACACACCACAAACACACAACACACACACACACACACACCACAAACACACACACACAACACACACACACACAACACACAAACACACAACACACACACACCACAAACACACAACACAAAACACACACACCACAAACACACAACACACACACACACAACACACACACACACCACAAACACACAACACACACACACACCACACACACACACACACACACACACCACAAACACACAACACACACACACACACCACAAACACACAACACACACACACACACACACCAGCATCCTACTGTATTGGAGTGATGAAAGGCATCAGTTTATTTGTTCAGCCCAAGCTGGTTGACAGATGTCTGGTTAAAGAGATTTACTGTTGGAAGACTATCAGCTTGTCTAGACTGGGACAGTACATCTGTTAAAACAGTCTCTAGACTGGGACAGTACATCTGTTAAAACAGTCTCTAGACTGGGACAGTACATCTGTTAAAACAGTCTCTAGACTGGGACAGTACATCTGTTAAAACAGTCTCTAGACTGGGACAGTACATCTGTTAAAACAGTCTCTAGACTGGGACAGTACATCTGTTAAAACAGTCTCTAGACTGGGACAGTACATCTGTTAAAACAGTCTCTAGACTGGGACAGTACATCTGCTAAAACAGTCTCTAGACTGGGACAGTACATCTGCTAAAACAGTCTCTAGACTGGGACAGTACATCTGTTAAAACAGTCTCTAGACTGGGACAGTACGTCAGTTAAAACAGTTCCCCCTCTCCTCCCCCCTAGCCTCCATGACTACCTCCTCTTCATCTCTATACTTCCCCCTCTCCTCCCCCCTAGTCTCCATGACTACCTCCTCTTCCTCTCTATACTTCCCCTCTCCTCCCCCTAGCCTCCATGACTACCTCCTCTTCCTCTCTATACTTCCCCTCTCCTCCCCCTAGTCTCCATGACTACCTCCTCTTCCTCTCTATACTTCCCCCTCTCCTCCCCCTAGTCTCCATGACTACCTCCTCTTCCTCTCTATACTTCCCCCTCTCCTCCCCCTAGCCTCCACGACTACCTCCTCTTCCTCTCTATACTTCCCCCTCTCCTCCCCCTAGCCTCCACGACTACCTCCTCTTCTTCTCTATACTTCCCCTCTCCCCCCCTAGTCTCCACGACTACCTCCTCTTCCTCTCTATACTTCCCCCTCTCCTCCCCCTAGCCTCCACGACTACCTCCCTCTTCCTCTATATACTTCCCCCTCTCCTCCCCCTAGCCTCCACGACTACCTCCTCTTCCTCTCTATACTTCCCCCTCTCCTCCCCCTAGCCTCCACGACTACCTCCTCTTCCTCTCTATACTTCCCCCTCTCCTCTCCCCCTAGTCTCCACGACTACCTCATCCTCCTCTTCCTCTCTATACTTCCCCCTCTCCTCCCCCTAGCCTCCACGACTACCTCCTCTTCCTCTCTATACTTCCCCCTCTCCTCCCCCTAGCCTCCACGACTACCTCCTCTTCCTCTCTATACCTCCCCCTCTCCTCCCCCTAGCCTCCATGACTACCTCCTCTTCCTCTCTATACTTCCCCCTCTCCTACCCCCTAGCCTCCATGACTACCTCCTCTTCCTCTCTATACTTCCCCTTCTCCTCCCCCTAGCCTCCATGACTACCTCCTCTTCCTCTCTATACTTCCCCCTCTCCTCCCCCTAGCCTCCATGACTACCTCCTCTTCCTCTCTATACTTCCCCCTCTCCTCCCCCTAGCCTCCATGACTACCTCCTCTTCCTCTCTATACTTCACCCTCTCCTCCCCCCTAGCCTCCATGACTAACTCCTCTTCCTCCCTCCATAGTCTCCACTTCCTGGTATTCCATACGGAGGAGGTCCACGATGTGTTACGTATCTGGGACGGTCCCCAGGACGGAGGGGTCCTCCTGAGGGAGCTCAGCGGATCGACCCTTCCGCCTGACGCCCACAGCACCTTCAAAGCCGTCAGCCTCCAGTTCACCACCGACTTCTTCACATCCAAACAGGGCTTCGCTCTGCAGTTCTCTGGTAAGAGGTTGAATGTTATATAGTTTGCACGAGAGGAAAAAAAGGGCAGGAGGGAATATGTTTGAGTGTTAACCAACCTTAAAATGAATTGGTCTGGATCATAAACGTGTATATGCACCCGTACTGTAAATAGAGCCTGTGGTACCAATGGGAGATTTGAATGGAAGCTACATGCTATGTGTTCATGTTGATAATGCACTGTATGCATACTGTTTATTGGTATATAAGTTGAAGTAGCTATTCTACATCTCTAGAAATGACTCTACCTTTTTCATCAGCTTGTGATTAAATAAAATGTAGGTTAAAAGAAAAAGAAATATTCCAGTTAGGATTCAGTTAGAAATGTAGAGCTGGAAAGAGACATTCTCTTTCCCCTCTGTCTCCAGTGTCCACTGCCACGTCGTGTAACGACCCAGGTCTGCCCGCCAACGGGACCCGCAGTGGGGACAGCAAGGAGCCCGGAGACCATGTCCTGTTCCAGTGTGATCCCGGTTACGTCCTTCAGGGGGCCACCAAGATCACCTGCACAGAGATCAACAGCCGCTTCTTCTGGCAGCCTGACCCCCCCACCTGCACAGGTAAGACCTGTTAACCCAACACCCCACCTGCACAGGTAAGACCTGTTAACCCAACACCCCGCCTGCAGTCTGTACCAATTATACCAACCTACAACCCAGTCTGTACCAATTATACCAACCTACAACCCAGTCTGTACCAATTATACCAACCTACAACCCAGTCTGTACCAATTATACCAACCTACAACCCAGTCTGTACCAATTATACCAACCTACAACCCAGTCTGTACCAATTATACCTACCAACCCAGTACAACCAACCTACAACCCAGTCTGTACCAATTATACCAACCTACAACCCAGTCTGTACCAATTATACCAACCTACAACCCAGTCTGTACCAATTATACCAACCTACAACCCAGTCTGTACCAATTATACCTACCTACAACCCAGTCTGTACCAATTATACCAACCTACAACCCAGTCTGTACCAATTATACCAACCTTATACCTACCTACAACCCAGTCTGTACCAATTATACCTACCTACAACCCAGTCTGTACCAATTATACCTACCTACAACCCAGTCTGTACCAATTATACCTAGCTACAAGTAATTTTCCAACCTACAACCCAGTCCACCAACCTAAACCCAGTCTGTCTGTCCAACCTCAACCCAGTCTGTACCAATTATACCTATCAACCCAGTCTGTACTGTCTGTCTGTCTTTTCACCTACAACCCAGTCTGTACAGTCTGTACCAATTATACCAACCTACAACCCAGTCTGTACCAATTATACCTAGCTACAAGTAATTTTCACACAGCCACCCAATGTCTGTCTGTCCATCCGCCCATCCCCTGTCTGTCTGTCTGTCTTTTCACAGAGAGACAGAGGGAGAGAGAGACACAGAGAGAGAGAGAGAGAGAGAGAGAGAGAGAGAGAGAGAGTCGCTAGTTAACAACAGCAATTAAGACATTGTAATTAGCTTCATTGTTTAATCAGGGCAAGGCGTAATTAGTTTGAACATTCCTTTGAAATCACAAACGGAGGGAGATCGGTCATGAGTCGTGTGTGTTCCTGGCTCCAAAGGTTTTACAGGTGAAAACCTAACAGGGGTTTGATGTCGACAGGCATTAGTGGAGTCTCAATACTGTTGAACCTCTTAAATGGGCCTTTATTAACTCAGCCAAATACATGATATAGGTTCTGACTATACTGAACTTGGTCAAATACAGTCAGGGCCATATCAGATTCAGAGTTCATTAGTTACCACAATGCAGCTTACACAAAGGGGTCTGTTTGGCTCGATTGCAAACCACATATCCACAGAAGCTGGAGCTAGCTATGCTGGCACATGAAGGCAATGAATTGGCAGTGGTGGAAAAGTACCCAATTAGCAAACCTGAGTAAAGATGCCTTTACAAACCTGAGTAAAGATTCCTTTACAAACCTGGGTAAAGATTCCTTTACAAACCTGAGTAAAGATTCCTTTACAAACCTGAGTAAAGATTCCTTTACAAACCTGGGTAAAGATTCCTTTACAAACCTGAGTAAAGATTCCTTTACAAACCTGAGTAAAGATTCCTTTACAAACCTGAGTAAAGATTCCTTTACAAACCTGAGTAAAGATTCCTTTACAAACCTGAGTAAAGATTCCTTTACAAACCTGAGTAAAGATTCCTTTGCAAACCTGAGTAAAGATTCCTTTGCAAACCTGGGTAAAGATTCCTTTGCAAACCTGAGTAAAGATTCCTTTACAAACCTGAGTAAAGATTCCTTTACAAACCTGAGTAAAGATTCCTTTACAAACCTGGGTAAAGATTCCTTTACAAACCTGAGTAAAGATTCCTTTACAAACCTGAGTAAAGATGCCCTTACAATCCTGAGTAAGGATGCCTTTACAGAAAATGACTCAAAAGTAAAAAAGTCACCCAGTAAAATATGACTTGAGTAAAAGTCTACAAGTTTTTGATTTTAAATATACTTAAGTATTAGAAGTAAATGTAATTTAAAAATATATACTTATCAAAAAGTAAAAGTATAAATCGCTTCAAATCCTGATATCAGTCAAACCAGACAGCACAATTGTCTTGTTTAAAAAAATTATAATTTACAAATGGGCAGGGGCTTCAACACAGACATAATTTAGGGGCAGGGATGTTCTGTTGCTATCTGTATCTTCATGTACTTCTCATGTTTCCTCTCCTCTCTCTCTGTATCATCATGTTTCCTCTTCTCTCTGTATCATCATGTTTCCTCTCCTCTCTCTCCCTGTATCATCATGTTTCCTCTCCTCTCTCCCTGTATCATCATGTTTCCTCTCCTCTCTCTCCCTATATCATCATGTTTCCCCTCCACTCTCTCCCTGTATCATCATGTTTCCTCTCCTCTCTCTCTCCCTGTATCATCATGTTTCCTCTCCTCTCTCTGTATCATCATGTTTCCTCTCCTCTCTCTCCCTGTATCATCATGTTTCCTCTCCTCTCTCCCTGTATCATCATGTTTCCTCTCCTCTCTCCCTGTATCATCATGTTTCCTCTCCTCTCTCTCCCTGTATCATCATGTTTCCTCTCCTCTCTCTCCCTGTATCATCATGTTTCCTCTCCTCTCTCTCTGTATCATCATGTTTCCTCTCTCTCTCCCTGTATCATCATGTTGCCTCTCCTCTCTCCCTGTATCATCATGTTTCCTCTCCTCTCTCTCTCTGTATCATCATGTTTCCTCTCCTCTCTCCCTGTATCATCATGTTTCCTCTCCTCTCTCTCCATGTATCATCATGTTTCCTCTCCTCTCTCTGTATCATCATGTTTCCTCTCCTCTCTCTCCCTGTATCATCATGTTTCCTCTCCTCTCTCTCCCTGTATGATCATGTTTCCTCTCCTCTCTCTCCCTGTATCATCATGTTTCCTCTCCTCTCTCTGTATCATCATGTTTCCTCTCTTCTCTCCCTGTATCATCATGTTTCCTCTCCTCTCTCCCTGTATCATCATGTTTCCTCTCCTCTCTCTCCCTATATCATCATGTTTCCCCTCCACTCTCTCCCTGTATCATCATGTTTCCTCTCCTCTCTCTCCCTGTATCATCATGTTTCCTCTCCTCTCTCTCCCTGTATCATCATGTTTCCTCTCCTCTCTCCCTATATCATCATGTTTCCTCTCCTCTCTCTCCCTGTATCATCATGTTTCCTCACCTCTCTCCCTGTATCATCATGTTTCCTCTCCTCTCTCCCTGTATCATCATGTTTCCTCTCCTCTCTCTCCCTATATCATCATGTTTCCTCTCCTCTCTCTCCCTGTATCATCATGTTTCCTCACCTCTCTCCCTGTATCATCATGTTTCCTCTCCTCTCTCTCCCTGTATCATCATGTTTCCTCTCCTCTCTCCCTGTATCATCATGTTGCCTCTCCTCTCTCCCTGTATCATCATGTTTCCTCTCCTCTCTCTCCCTGTATCATCATGTTTCCTCTCCTCTCTCTCTCTGTATCATCATGTTTCCTCTCCTCTCTCTCTGTATCATCATGTTTCCTCTCCTCTCTCTCCCTGTATCATCATGTTTCCTCTCCTCTCTCCCTGTATCATCATGTTGCCTCTCCTCTCTCCCTGTATCATCATGTTTCCTCTCCTCTCTCTCCCTGTATCATCATGTTTCCTCTCCTCTCTCTCCCTGTATCATCATGTTTCCTCTCCTCTCTCTCCCTGTATCATCATGTTTCCTCTCCTCTCTCTCCATGTATCATCATGTTTCCTCTCCTCTCTCTGTATCATCATGTTTCCTCTCCTCTCTCTCCCTGTATCATCATGTTTCCTCTCCTCTCTCTCCCTGTATGATCATGTTTCCTCTCCTCTCTCTCCCTGTATCATCATGTTTCCTCTCCTCTCTCTCCCTGTATCATCATGTTTCCTCTCCTCTCTCTGTATCATCATGTTTCCTCTCTTCTCTCCCTGTATCATCATGTTTCCTCTCCTCTCTCTCCCTATATCATCATGTTTCCCCTCCACTCTCTCCCTGTATCATCATGTTTCCTCTCCTCTCTCTCCCTGTATCATCATGTTTCCTCTCCTCTCTCTCCCTATATCATCATGTTTCCCCTCCACTCTCTCCCTGTATCATCATGTTTCCTCTCCTCTCTCTCCCTGTATCATCATGTTTCCTCTCCTCTCTCTCCCTGTATCATCATGTTTCCTCCCTCTCTCCCTGTATCATCATGTTTCCTCTCTCTCTCCCTGTATCATCATGTTTCCTCTCCTCTCTCCCTGTATCATCATGTTTCCTCTCCTCTCTCCCTGTATCATCATGTTTCCTCTCCTCTCTCCCTGTATCATCATGTTTCCTCTCCTCTCTCTCCCTGTATCATCATGTTTCCTCTCCTCTCTCCCTGTATCATCATGTTTCCTCCACTCTCTCCCTGTATCATCATGTTTCCCCTCCTCTCCCTGTATCATCATGTTTCCTCTCCTCTCTCTCCCTCTCATCATGTTTCCTCTCCTCTCTCTCCCTGTATCATCATGTTTCCTCTCACTCTCTCCCTGTATCATCATGTTTCCTCTCTCTCCCTGTATCATCATGTTTCCTCTCCTCTCTCTCCCTATATCATCATGTTTCCTCTCCTCTCTCTCCCTGTATCATCATGTTTCCTCTCCTCTCCCCTGTATCATCATGTTTCCTCTCCTCTCTCTCCCTGTATCATCATGTTTCCTCTCCTCTCTCCCCTGTATCATCATGTTTCCTCTCCTCTCTCCCCTGTATCATCATGTTTCCTCTCCTCTCTCCCTGTATCATCATGTTTCCTCTCCTCTCTCTCCCTGTATCATCATGTTTCCTCTCCTCTCTCCCCTGTATCATCATGTTTCCTCTCCTCTCTCTCCCTGTATCATCATGTTTCCTCTCCTCTC
Organism: Oncorhynchus nerka; assembly: GCF_034236695.1. NCBI lineage: Eukaryota > Metazoa > Chordata > Actinopteri > Salmoniformes > Salmonidae > Oncorhynchus > Oncorhynchus nerka. Next base: position 77,932 of record NW_027040045.1, on the reverse strand, counting down.
TCTCCCTGTATCATCATGTTTCCTCCTCTCTCTGTATCATCATGTTTCCTCTCTATCATCATGTTTCCTCTCCTCTCTCTCCCTGTATCATCATGTTTCCTCTCCTCTCTCTCCCTATATCATCATGTTTCCTCTCCTCTCCCTGTATCATCATGTTTCCTCCTCTCCTCCCTGTATCATCATGTTTCCTCTCCTCTCTCCCTGTATCATCATGTTTCCTCTCCTCTCTCTCCCTGTATCATCATGTTTCCTCTCCTCTCTCTCTGTATCATCATGTTTCCTCTCCTCTCTCTCCCTGTATCATCATGTTTCCTCTCCTCTCTCTCCCTGTATCATCATGTTTCCTCTCCTCTCTCCCTGTATCATCATGTTTCCTCTCCTCTCTCCCCCTGTATCATCATGTTTCCTCTCCTCTCTCTCCATGTATCATCATGTTTCCTCTCCTCTCCCTGTATCATCATGTTTCCTCTCCTCTCTCTCCCTGTATCATCATGTTTCCTCTCCTCTCTCTCCCTGTATCATCATGTTTCCTCTCCTCTCTCTGTATCATCATGTTTCCTCTCCTCTCTCTCCCTGTATCATCATGTTTCCTCTCCTCTCTCTCCCTGTATCATCATGTTTCCTCTCCTCTCTCCCCTATATCATCATGTTTCCCTCCACTCTCCCCCTGTATCATCATGTTTCCTCTCCTCTCTCTCCTGTATCATCATGTTTCCTCTCCTCTCTCTCCCTATATCATCATGTTTCCTCCACTCTCTCTCCCTGTATCATCATGTTTCCTCTCCTCTCTCTCCTGTATCATCATGTTTCCTCTCCTCTCTCTCCCTATATCATCATGTTTCCTCCACTCTCTCCCTGTATCATCATGTTTCCTCTCCTCTCTCTCCCTATATCATCATGTTTCCTCCACTCTCTCCCTATATCATCATGTTTCCCCTCCACTCTCTCCCTGTATCATCATGTTTCCTCTCCTCTCTCCCTGTATCATCATGTTTCCTCTCCTCCCTGTATCTCATCCCTCTCTCCCTGTATCATCATGTTTCCTCTCCTCTCTCCCTGTATCATCATGTTTCCTCTCCTCTCTCCCTGTATCATCATGTTTCCTCTCCTCTCTCCCCTGTATCATCATGTTTCCTCTCCCCTGTATCATCATCTCCTCCCTGTATCATCATGTTTCCTCTCCTCTCTCCCTGTATCATCATGTTTCCTCTCCTCTCTCTCCCTGTATCATCATGTTTCCTCTCCTCTCTCCCTGTATCATCATGTTTCCTCTCCTCTCTCTCCTGTATCATCATGTTTCCCTCTCTCCCTGTATCATCATGTTTCCTCTCCTCTCCCTGTATCATCATGTTTCCTCTCCTCTCTCTCCCTGTATCATCATGTTTCCCCTCATCTCTCCCTGTATCATCATGTTTCCTCTCCTCTCTCTCCCTGTATCATCATGTTTCCTCTCCTCTCTCTCCCTATATCATCATGTTTCCCCTCCACTCTCTCCCTGTATCATCATGTTTCCTCTCCTCTCTCTCCATGTATCATCATGTTTCCTCTCCTCTCTCCCTGTATCATCATGTTTCCTCTCCTCTCTCTCCCTGTATCATCATATTTCCTCTCCTCTCTCCCTGTATCATCATGTTTCCTCTCCTCTCTCCCTGTATCATCATGTTTCCTCTCCTCTCTCTCCCTATATCATCATGTTTCCTCTCCTCTCTCTCCCTGTATCATCATGTTTCCTCTCCTCTCTCTCCCTATATCATCATGTTTCCTCTCCTCTCTCTCCATGTATCATCATGTTTCCTCTCCTCTCTCTCGGTATCATCATGTTTCCTCTCCTCTCTCTCCCTGTATCATCATGTTGCCTCTCCTCTCTCCCTGTATCATCATGTTTCCTCTCCTCTCTCTCCCTGTATCATCATGTTTCCTCTCCTCTCTCTCCCTGTATCATCATGTTTCCTCTCCTCTCTCTCCATGTATCATCATGTTTCCTCTCCTCTCTCTGTATCATCATGTTTCCTCTCCTCTCTCTGTATCATCATGTTTCCTCTCCTCTCTCTCCCTGTATCATCATGTTTCCTCTCCTCTCTCTGTATCATTACATTTACATTACATTTAAGTCATTTAGCAGACGCTCTTATCCAGAGCGACTTACAAATTGGTGCGTTCAGCTTATGACATCTAGTGGAACAGCCACTTTACAATAGTGCATCTAAATCGTTTAAGGGGGGGGTGAGAAGGATTACTTTATCCTATCCTAGGTATTCCTTAAAGAGGTGGGGTTTCAGGTGTCTCCGGAAGGTGGTGATTGACTCCGCTGTCCTGGCGTCGTGAGGGAGTTTGTTCCACCATTGGGGGGCCAGAGCAGCGAACAGTTTTGACTGGGCTGAGCGGGAACTGTACTTCCTCAGTGGTAGGGAGGCGAGCAGGCCAGAGGTGGATGAACGCAGTGCTCTTGTTTGGGTGTAGGGCCTGATCAGAGCCTGGAGGTACTGAGGTGCCGTTCCCCTCACAGCTCCGTAGGCAAGCACCATGGTCTTGTAGCGGATGCGAGCTTCAACTGGAAGCCAGTGGAGGGAGCGGAGGAGCGGGGTGACGTGAGAGAACTTGGGAAGGTTGAACACCAGACGGGCTGCGGCGTTCTGGATGAGTTGTAGGGGTTTAATGGCACAGGCAGGGAGCCCAGCCAACAGCGAGTTGCAGTAATCCAGACGGGAGATGACAAGTGCCTGGATTAGGACCTGCGCTGCTTCCTGTGTGAGGCAGGGTCGTACTCTGCGGATGTTGTAGAGCATGAACCTACAAGAACGGGCCACCGCCTTGATGTTAGTTGAGAACGACAGGGTGTTGTCCAGGATCACGCCAAGGTTCTTAGCTCTCTGGGAGGAGGACACAATGGAGTTGTCAACCGTGATGGCGAGATCATGGAACGGGCAGTCCTTCCCGGGAGGAAGAGCAGCTCCGTCTTGCCGAGGTTCAGCTTGAGGTGGTGATCCGTCATCCACACTGATATGTCTGCCAGACATGCAGAGATGCGATTCGCCACCTGGTCATCAGAAGGGGGAAAGGAGAAGATTAATTGTGTGTCGTCTGCATAGCAATGATAGGAGAGACCATGTGAGGTTATGACAGAGCCAAGTGACTTTGTGTATAGCGAGAATAGGAGAGGGCCTAGAACAGAGCCCTGGGGGACGCCAGTGGTGAGAGTGCGTGGTGAGGAGACAGATTCTCGCCACGCCACCTGGTAGGAGCGACCTGTCAGGTAGGACGCAATCCAAGCGTGGGCCGCGCCGGAGATGCCCAACTCGGAGAGGGTGGAGAGGAGGATCTGATGGTTCACAGTATCGAAGGCAGCCGATAGGTCTAGAAGGATGAGAGCAGAGGAGAGAGAGTTAGCTTTAGCAGTGCGGAGGGCCTCCGTGATACAGAGAAGAGCAGTCTCAGTTGAATGACTAGTCTTGAAACCTGACTGATTTGGATCAAGAAGGTCATTCTGAGAGAGATAGCGGGAGAGCTGGCCAAGGACGGCACGTTCAAGAGTTTTGGAGAGAAAAGAAAGAAGGGATACTGGTCTGTAGTTGTTGACATCGGAGGGATCGAGTGTAGGTTTTTTCAGAAGGGGTGCAACTCTCGCTCTCTTGAAGACGGAAGGGACGTAGCCAGCGGTCAGGGATGAGTTGATGAACGAGGTGAGGTAAGGGAGAAGGTCTCCGGAAATGGTCTGGAGAAGAGAGGAGGGGATAGGGTCAAGCGGGCAGGTTGTTGGGCGGCCGGCCGTCACAAGACGCGAGATTTCATCTGGAGAGAGAGGGGAGAAAGAGGTCAGAGCACAGGGTAGGGCAGTGTGAGCAGAACCAGCGGTGTCGTTTGACTTAGCAAACGAGGATCGGATGTCGTCGACCTTCTTTTCAAAATGGTTGACGAATTCATCTGCAGAGAGGGAGGAGGGGGAGGGGGAGGAGGATTCAGGAGGGAGGAGAAGGTGGCAAAGAGCTTCCTAGGGTTAGAGGCAGATGCTTGGAATTTAGAGTGGTAGAAAGTGGCTTTAGCAGCAGAGACAGAAGAGGAAAATGTAGAGAGGAGGGAGTGAAAGGATGCCAGGTCCGCAGGGAGGCGAGTTTTCCTCCATTTCCGCTCGGCTGCCCGGAGCCCTGTTCTGTGAGCTCGCAATGAGTCGTCGAGCCACGGAGCGGGAGGGGAGGACCGAGCCGGCCTGGAGGATAGGGGACATAGAGAGTCAAAGGATGCAGAAAGGGAGGAGAGGAGGGTTGAGGAGGCAGAATCAGGAGATAGGTTGGAGAAGGTTTGAGCAGGGGGAAGAGATGATAGGATGGAAGAGGAGAGAGTAGCGGGGGAGAGAGAGCGAAGGTTGGGACGGCGCGATACCATCCGAGTAGGGGCAGTGTGGGAAGTGTTGGATGAGAGCGAGAGGGAAAAGGATACAAGGTAGTGGTCGGAGACTTGGAGGGGAGTTGCAAAGAGGTTAGTGGAAGAACAGCATCTAGTAAAGATGAGGTCGAGCGTATTGCCTGCCTTGTGAGTAGGGGGGGAAGGTGAGAGGGTGAGGTCAAAAGAGGAGAGGAGTGGAAAGAAGGAGGCAGAGAGGAATGAGTCAAAGGTAGACGTGGGGAGGTTAAAGTCGCCCAGAACTGTGAGCGGTGAGCCGTCCTCAGGAAAGGAGCTTATCAAGGCATCAAGCTCATTGATGAACTCTCCGAGGGAACCTAGAGGGCGATAAATGATAAGGATGTTAAGCTTGAAAGGGCTGGTAACTGTGACAGCATGGAATTCAAAGGAGGCGATAGACAGATGGTTAAGGGAGAAAAGAGAGAATGACCACTTGGGAGAGATGAGGATCCCGTGCCACCACCCCGCTGACCAGAAGCTCTCGGGGTGTGCGAGAACACGTGGGCGGACGAAGAGAGAGCAGTAGGAGTAGCAGTGTTATCTGTGGTGATCCATGTTTCCGTCAGTGCCATGAAGTCGAGGGACTGGAGGGAGGCATAGGCTGAGATGAACTCTGCCTTGTTGGCCGCAGATCGGCAGTTCCAGAGGCTACTGGAGACCTGGAACTCCACGTGGGTCGTGCGCGCTGGGACCACCAGATTAGGGTGGCCGCGGCCACGCGGTGTGGAGCGTTTGTATGGTCTGTGCAGAGAGGAGAGAACAGGGATAGACAGACACATAGTTGACAGGCTACAGAAGAGGCTACGCTAATGCAAAGGAGATTGGAATGACAAGTGGACTACACGTCTCGAATGTTCAGAAAGTTAAGCTTACGTAGCAAGAATCTTATTGACTAAAATGATTAAAATGATACCGTACTGCTGAAGTAGGCTAGCTGGCAGTGGCTGCGTTGTTGACTTAGTAGGCTAGCTGGCAGTGGCTGCGTTGTTGACACTACACTAATCAAGTCGTTCCGTTGAGTGTGATAGTTTCAACAGTGCTGCTATTCGGGGGCTAGCTGGCTAGCTAGCAGTGTTGATTACGTTACGTTGCGTTAAAAGAACGACAATAGCTGGCTAGCTAACCTAGAAAATCGCTCTAGACTACACAATTATCTTTGATACAAAGACGGCTATGTAGCTAGCTATGTAGCTAGCTACGATCAAACAAATCAAACCGTTGTACTGTAATGAAATGAAATGAAAATGTGATACTACCTGTGGAGCGAAGCGGAATGCGACCGGGTTGTTGAGTGAGGAAGTTCTATTCGGTGGCCGTTGGCTAGCTGTTGGCTAGCTAGCTGTGTCTCCTATGTTAAGGACGACAAATAGCTGGCTAGCTAACCTCAGTAAATTAAGATAATCACTCTAAGACTACACACTCTAAACTACACAATTATCTTGGATACGAAGACAGCATAGACAACTATGTAGCTAGCTAACACTACACTAATCAGGTCATTCAGTTGAGTGTAATAGTTTTTACAGTGCTGCTATTCAGGTAGACGGGGGACGTTAGCTAGCTGGCTAGCTGGCTAGCTGCTGGGCAGATAGCAGTGTAGACTACGTTAGGACGACGAAATACGATAATTACGCAATTATCTTTGATACAAAGACGGCTATGTAGCTAGCTAAGAAGAAATTGCTAAGATTAGACAAATCAAACCGTTGTACTATAGTGAAATGTAATGAAATGTAATGAAAAGTTATACAACCTGCGGACTGAAGTGCGAATGCGACCGCTCGCTCCAACCCGGAAGTACTACTCTCCTCTCTCTCCCTGTATGATCATGTTTCCTCTCCTCTCTCTCCCTGTATCATCATGATTCCTCTCCTCTCTCTGTATAATCATGTTTCCTCTCTTCTCTCCCTGTATCATCATGTTTCCTCTCTTCTCTCCCTGTATCATCATGTTTCCTCTCCTCTCTCTCTGTATCATCATGTTTCCTCTCTTCTCTCCCTGTATCATCATGTTTCCTCTCCTCTCTCTCTCTGTATCATCATGTTTCCTCTCCTCTCTCTCCCTGTATCATCATGTTTCCTCTCCTCTCTCCCTGTATCATCATGTTTCCTCTCCTCTCTCTCTCTCTGTATCATCATGTTTCCTCTCCTCTCTCTCCCTGTATCATCATGTTTCCTCTCCTCTCTCCCTGTATCATCATGTTTCCTCTCCTCTCTCCCTGTATCATCATGTTTCCTCTCCTCTCTCCCTGTATCATAATGTTTCCTCTCTTCTCTCTCCCTGTATCACAGCTCCGTGTGGGGGGAACCTGACGGGCCCCACTGGGCTGATCCTGTCCCCAGAGTACCCCGAGCCGTACCCCCATGGGCGAGAGTGCGACTGGACCGTCTCTGTCACCCCTGACTACGTCATCGCACTCAATTTCAACCAGTGAGCATGACACTAATTACATCGAATTACATCCTGACTTCCAATCAAATGTTCCCTTTGTCAAACATTGATGCCATTGGGAGACATCAAGTCGAAGATTGGATTCTCCCTCATAGACAACATGCATGGACAGTGTCAATGTCAACTAATATCAACATGTCTCGGTCTGTTCATATGGTCTAGATGAATCCTTAACCATGTCATTCCGTGGTCAGTTCATATGGTCTAGATGAATCCTTACCCACGTCATTCCCTGGTCAGTTCATATGGTCTAGAATAATCCTTACCCACGTCATTCCCTGGTCTGTTCATATGGTCTAGATGAATCCTTAACCACGTCATTCCCTGGTCAGTTCATATGGTCTAGAATAATCCTTACCCACGTCATTCCCTGGTCAGTTCATATGGTCTAGATTAATCCTTAACCACGTCATTCCCTGGTCAGTTCATATGGTCTAGATTAATCCTTACCCACGTCATTCCCTGGTCAGTTCATATGGTCTAGATTAATCCTTACCCACGTCATTCCCTGGTCAGTTCATATGGTCTAGATGAATCCTTACCCACGTCATTCCCTGGTCAGTTCATATGGTCTAGATTAATCCTTACCCACGTCAATTCATATGGTCTTTAATCCCACGTCATTCCCTGGTCAGTTCTAGATGAATGGTCAGTTCAGGTCTAGATGAATCCTTACCCACGTCATTCCCTGGTCAGTTCATATGGTCTAGATGAATAATTCCCTGGTCAGTTCATATGGTCTAGATTAATCCTTACCCACGTCATTCCCTGGTCAGTTCATACGGTCTAGATTAATCCTTAACACGTCATTCCCTGGTCAGTTCATATGGTCTAGATTAATCCTTAACCACGTCATTCCCTGGTCAGTTCATACGGTCTAGATTAATCCTTAACCACGTCATTCCCCGGTCAGTTCATACGGTCTAGAATAATCCTTAACCACGTCATTCCCTGGTCAATTCATATGGTCTAGATTAATCCTTAACCACGTCATTCCCTGGTCAGTTCATACGGTCTAGATTAATCCTTAACCACGTCATTCCCTCTGTTCATATGTCAGTTCATCATTCCTGGTCAGTTCAGATTAATCCTTAACACGTCATTCCCTGGTCAGTTCATATGGTCTAGATTAATCCTTACCCACGTCATTCCCCGGTCTGTTCATATGGTCTAGATGAATCCTTAACCAATTCCTGACAGAATTATATTTTCTTATGTAACCAATTCTCTCCTTCTCTGTGTCGTTCAGGTTCAGTCTGGAGCCCAGCTATGACTTCCTCCACATCTATGACGGCCCTGACTCCCTCCACCCTCTGTTGGGGAGTTTCTATGGTACTGACGTCCCCGACCGCATCGAGAGCAGCTCCAACACACTCTTCCTCGCCTTCCGCAGCGACGCATCGCTCAGCAGCAACGGCTTCATCCTGCAGTACACAGGTAGGTCGCCCTCCCCCTAGTGGTGGGAGAGGTAAAGTCACCCTCCCCCTTGTGGTGGGAGGAGTAAAATCTCCCTCCCCTAGTGGTGGGAGGAATAAAGTCGTCCTCCCCCTAGTGGTGGGATGAATAAAGTCGCCCTCCCCTAGTGGTGGGAGGAGTAAAGTCGCCCTCCCCCTAGTGGTGGGATGAATAAAGTCGCCCTCCCCCTAGTGGTGGGATGAATAAAGTCGCCCTCCCCCTAATGGTGGTATTAATAAAGTCGCCCTCCCCCTAGTGGTGGGATGAATAAAGTCGCCCCCCCTAGTGGTGGGATTAATAAAGTCGCCCTCCCCCTAGTGGTGGGATGAATAAAGTCGCCCTCCCCCTAGTGGTGGGATGAATAAAGTCGCCCTCCCCCTAGTGGTGGCCTCCCCCTAGTGGTGGGATGAATAAAGTGGTGGGATGAATAAAGTCGCCCTCCCCTAGTGGTGGCCTCCCCTAGTGGTGGGATGAGTAAAGTCGCCCTCCCCTAGTGGTGGTCCCCCTAGTGGTGGGATGAATAAAGTCGCCCTCCCCCTAGTGGTGGGATGAATAAAGTCGCCCTCCCCCTAGTGGTGGGATGAATAAAGTCGCCCTCCCCCTAGTGGTGGAATGAATAAAGTCGCCCTCCCCCTAGTGGTGGGATGAATAAAGTCGCCCTCCCCCTAGTGGTGGCCTCCCCCTAGTGCTGGGATGAATAAAGTCGCCCTCCCCCTAGTGGTGGGATGAATAAAGTCGCCCTCCCCCTAGTGGTGGCCTCCCCCTAGTGGTGGGATGAGTAAAGTCGCCCTCCCCCTAGTGGTGGGATGAATAAAGTCGCCCTCCCCCTAGTGGTGGGATGAATAAAGTCGCCCTCCGCCTAGTGGTGGGAGGATTAAAGTCGCCCTCCCCCTAGTGGTGGGCTGAATAAAGTCGCCCTCCCCCTAGTGGTGGGATTAATAAAGTCGCCCTCCCCCTTGTGGTGGGAGGAGTAAAGTCGCCCTCCCCCTAGTGGTGGGATGAATAAAGTCGCCCTCCCCCTAGTGGTGATCTGATCAGGCCCTACACCCAAACAAGGGCACTGCGTTCATCCACCTCTGGCCTGCTCGCCTCCCTACCACTGAGGAAGTACAGTTCCCGCTCAGCCCAGTCAAAACTGTTCGCTGCTCTGGCCCCCCAATGGTGGAACAAACTCCCTCACGACGCCAGGACAGCGGAGTCAATCACCACCTTCCGGAGACACCTGAAACCCCACCTCTTTAAGGAATACCTAGGATAGGATAAAGTAATCCTTCTCCCCCCCCCCCTTAAAAGACCTAGATGCACTATTGTAAAGTGGCTGTTCCACTGGATGTCATAAGGTGAAAGCACCAATTTGTAAGTCGCTCTGGATAAGAGCGTCTGCTAAATGACTTAAATGTAAATGTAAATGGTGGGAGGAGTAAAGTGCTTATCTGTTTTTGTTATTTTGTATTAGTGATACATTTGGGGATGATTTTGTTTCTGTTTGTTACTTTACTAATTTGGGTTTAAAAGCATATTATCATCAGTTTGTGTATTAGCTAGCTACGCTAAAAATAAATGCACTCTGCACTCTGACTGCTAGTTTGTGCCTGTATGTGTTATAAAAACCGGTGTCTCTTTTAGTTTCAAACTCCTCTTCAAGCACATTGCTGAAAAGGATTCACCCCTGTGTAGTTACCGACCTTGTACATCGTTCCTTTCAACTTCCAACTGTTTCCAGTACAAAGTGCGTTGGATTAGCTGTGTCGAAACGTCTTCAGAGAAGAAACGCTGCTTTAATGCTCTTGGTCTTGATCATCCACTCAATGGACCGTGGTCTGTCTGGGCTTAATTATCGACCCCTAGCTTTCCTCGCAGCGAATCAGAGAATAATTATGAACACTATATATATATATGTATAAAAATGAGAGAGAGAGAGAGAGACACACAGAGAGAGAAAGAGACACACAGAGAGAGAGAGAGAGAGAGACAGAGAGAGAGAGAGATACAGAGAGCGAGAGAGAGAGAGAGACAGAGAGAGAGAGAGAGAGAGAGAGAGAGAGACATAGAGAGAGACAAAGAGAGAGAGACAGAAAGAGAGAAAGTGAGACACAGAGAGAGAGAGAGAGAGACAGAGAGAGAGAGACACAGAGAGAGAGAGGGAGAGAGAGAGGGAGAGAGAGAGAGGGAGACAAAGAGAGATAGACACCGAAAGAGAGAGACAGAGAGAGACACAGAAAGAGAGAGAGAGAGAGAGAGAGAGAGAGAGAGAGAGAGACACACAGAGAGAGAGAGAGGGAGAGAGAGAGAGAGAGAGAGAGAGAGAGAGAGAGGGAGACAAAGAGAGATAGACACCGAAAGAGAGAGACAGAGAGAGACACAGAAAGAGAGAGAGAGAGAGAGAGAGAGACAGAGAGACAGAGAGAGACACAGAGAGAGAGAGAGAGGGAGAGAGAGAGAGAGAGAGAGATCTCTGTTTGATCATTGCCTCTCTGTCGTCGGTGCCATACTAAAGGCTTCTCATACATTTTAAACGCCCGTTTGATGTCACACACACTCCTGTGTCTCGCTGCGTTGACCGGCTTTGTGGTTTGTTTGGGGCACGACCGTACAGTACACGCTGTTTATACAGGATCACAGACGATCATAGTCATTCAAGATCACAGGCTCCCCTGTGTGTGTGTGTTTGTGTGTAACAGTTGGTTGACGGGTCTGGTAACTGATTTGTGTGTTGTGTTTGTGGTTGTTTCTCAGGGAGCTGGGATCCTGTTGTGGTGAATATCTGTTATCAGGAAGTGAGGATTAAACATAATTGGACATTTAAGGGGCAAAATACGTCGGGGCTTTAATTTAAAGACCTTATAGTCTAGAGATCTCTGCATCGATGAGGCCTATTGTGTTAGAGTAGTTTGGGGTAGTCAGAGCCTAAAAGACAGGGAGTCACCTGTAAACTCTGTTTGGGGTTGAACAGAGTCAGTTTTGAATGTATTACTGAATCTCACTAAACACGTTGTGGTTGAATAAGGAACACCATTTTGAGTGGGTACTTTACATTTTGGAATGACACATCGTAAAAGTCAGTGAGGTTAAGCAAAGAGAGGAGGGGATAGGAGAGGAAACTAGAGGAGAGGAGATGATAGGAGAGGACACTAGAGGAGAGGAGATGATAGGAGAGGACACTAGAGGAGAGGAGATGATAGGAGAGGAGAGGAGGGGATAGGAGAGGATGGGATAGGAGAGGAGAGGAGGGGATAGGAGAGGATGGGATAGGAGAGGAAACTAGAGGAGAGGAGATGATAGGAGAGGACACTAGAGGAGAGGAGATGATAGGAGAGGAGAGGAAACTAGAGGAGAGGAGATGATAGGAGAGGACACTAGAGGAGAGGAGATGATAGGAGAGGAGAGGAAACTAGAGGAGAGGAGATGATAGGAGAGGACACTAGAGGAGAGGAGATGATAGGAGAGGAGAGGAGGGGATATGAGAGGAGATGATAGGAGAGGAGAGGAGGGGATAGGAGAGGAGATGATAGGAGAGGAGAGGAGGGGATAGGAGAGGAGATGATAGGAGAGGAGAGGAGGGGATAGGAGAGGAGATGATAGGAGAGGAGAGGAGGGGATAGGAGAGGAAACTAGAGGAGAGGAGATGATAGGAGAGGACACTAGAGGAGAGGAGATGATAGGAGAGGACACTAGAGGAGAGGAGATGATAGGAGAGAAGAGGAAACTAGAGGAGAGGAGATGATAGGAGAGGAGAGGAGGGGATAGGAGAGGAGATGATAGGAGAGGAGAGGAGGGGATAGGAGAGGAAACTAGAGGAGAGGAGATGATAGGAGAGGAGAGGAGGGGATAGGAGAGAATGGGATAGAAGAGGAAACTAGAGGTGAGGAGGGGATAGGAGAGGATGGGATAGAAGAGGAAACTAGAGGAGAGGATGGGATAGGAGAGGAAACTAGAGGAGAGGAGATGATAGGAGAGGAGAGGAGGGGATAGGAGAGGATGGGATAGAAGAGGAAACTAGAGGTGAGGAGGGGATAGGAGAGGAAACTAGAGGAGAGGAGATGATAGGAGAGGAAACTAGAGGAGAGGAGATGATAGGAGAGGAAACTAGAGGAGAGGAGATGATAGGAGAGGACACTAGAGGAGAGGAGATGATAGGAGAGGACACTAGAGGAGAGGAGATGATAGGAGAGGAGAGGCAACTAGAGGAGAGGAGATGAGAGGAGAGGAGGGGATAGGAGAGGAGATGATAGGAGAGGAGAGGAGGGGATAGGAGAGGAGATGATAGGAGAGGAAACTAGAGGAGAGGAGGGGATAGGAGAGGAAACTAGAGGAGAGGAGATGATAGGAGAGGAGAGGAGGGGATAGGAGAGGAGATGATAGGAGAGAAAACTAGAGGTGAGGAGGGGATAGGAGAGGAACCTAGAGGAGAGGAGATGATAGGAGAGGATAGGACATGTTGCTAACGGGCCATCTAGTTACTGTTGGTAATGTTGTTGAGACCTGTTGCTAACGGGACATCTTGTTTCTGTTGGTGATGTTATTGTGACCTGTTGCCAGTTAGCAACAGTAACTAGACGGCCCATTAGCAACAGGTCTCAACAACATTACCAACAGTAACTAGACGGCCCATTAGTAACAGGTCTCAACATTACCAACAGTAACTAGACGGCCCGTTAGCAACAGGTCTCAACATTACCAACAGTAACTAGACGGCCCGTTAGCAACAGGTCTCAACAACATTACCAACAGTAACTCGACGGCCCGTTAGCAACAGGTCTCAACATTACCAACAGTAACTAGACTGCCCGTTAGCAACAGGTCTCAACATTACCAACAGTAACTAGACGGCCCGTTAGCAACAGGTCTCAACAACATTGCCAACAGTAACTAGACGGCCCGTTAGCAACAGGTCTCAACATTACCAACAGTAACTAGACGGCCCGTTAGCAACAGGTCTCAACAACATTACCAACAGTAACTCGACGGCCCGTTAGCAACAGGTCTCAACATTACCAACAGTAACTAGACGGCCCGTTAGCAACAGGTCTCAACAACATTACCAACAGTAACTCGACGGCCCGTTAGCAACAGGTCTCAACATTACCAACAGTAACTAGACGGCCCGTTAGCAACAGGTCTCAACAACATTACCAACAGTAACTAGACGGCCCGTTAGCAACAGGTCTCAACAACATTACCAACAGTAACTAGACGGCCCGTTAGCAACAGGTCTCAACATTACCAACAGTAACTAGACCGCCCGTTAGCAACAGGTCTCAACATTACCAACAGTAACTAGACGGCCCGTTAGCAACAGGTCTCAACAACATTGCCAACAGTAACTACACGGCCCGTTAGCAACAGGTCTCAACATTACCAACAGTAACTAGACGGCCCGTTAGCAACAGGTCTCAACAACATTACCAACAGTAACTAGACGGCCCGTTAGCAACAGGTCTCAACAACTTAGTCTTTGAACTGACCTTACTTGCGTTTATTGTTAAAGAGTGCAGGTTCAAATCTGATCGGTCATTCTGTGGTCATTATTTGTAGAAATTGAACGTGGCATTTTACTTGTGCTTTATCAAGGTGAGGCCGTTAGATCTACATTCAACTAGGACATTAATCTAATGTTTATTTAAGTCTGATGTTTGACGTTGAAGATTAATGGAGTGGCTTGTTCCTCTGGTATATTTATAATCTATGCTTTTAGATCTGTGGTCCAGGGCTCTCTCTATATATATATATATATATATATGTATACACACACACACACACATACACACACACACACACACACACACACACACACACACACACACACACACACACACACACACACACACACACACACACACACACACACACACACACATACACACACACACACACACACACACACACACACACACACACACACACACACACACACACACACACACACACACACACACACACACACACACACACCTCACTCACTCACTCGGTTCTGGTTCAGGGCTGAGACAGTTGTGTGTAGTCAGCAGAGCTTTGGACAGAGCGATGTCACTCTCAATAAGGTCCTTGCCCTGACTGTCTGTCTGTCTGACTGTCTGTCTATTTGTCTTACTCCTTACCTTTACCAGTTAGAGATGGGAGGGGAGAGAGGGAGAGAGAGTTGGAGATGAGAGGAGGGAGAGGTGGAGATGAGAGGGGAGAGAGATGGAGAGGGGAGTTAGGGGGAGAGATGCACAGAGAGATGGAGATGGTAGAGGGAGAGAGGGGGAGATTATAGAGTAAGAGAGGGAGGGAGAGGTGGAGATGGTAGAGGGAGGGAGAGGGGGAGATGGTATGGGGAGAGAGGGGGAGATTATAGAGTAAGAGAGGGAGGGAGAGGGGGAGGGGGAGATTATAGAGGAAGAGAGGGAGGGAGAGGTAGAGATGGTAAGGAGGGAGAGGGGGACATTATAGAGGAAGAGAGGGAGGGAGAGGTGGAGATGAGAGGGGAGGGAGAGGGAGGGAGGGGGAGATGGTATGGGGAGAGAGGGAGGGAGGGGGAGATGGTAAGGAGGGAGAGGGGGAGGGAAGGTAGAGATGGTAAGGAGAGTGATGGGGAGATTATAGAGGAAGAGAGGGAGGGAGAGGTGGAGATGGTAAGGAGGGAGAGGGGAGATGGGAGGGAGAGGGGAGGTGGTATGGGGAGAGAGGGAGGGAGGGGGGATTATAGAGGAAGAGAGGGAGGGAGAGGTGGAGATGAGAGGGGAGGGGAGATGGTAAGGTGAGAGAGGGAGGGAGAGGGGGAGATGGTATGGGGAGAGAGGGAGGGAGAGGGGGAGATGGTATGGGGAGAGAGGGAGGGAGAGGGGAGATGGTATGGGGAGAGAGGGAGGGAGAGGGGGAGATGGTATGGGGAGAGAGGGAGGGAGAGGGGGAGATGGTATGGGGAGAGGGGGAGATTATAGAGGAAGAGAGGGAGGGAGGGAGGTGGAGACGGTAAAGGAGGGAGAGGGGACATTATAGAGGAAGAGAGGGAGGGAGAGGTGGAGATGAGAGGGGAGGGAGAGGGGAGATGGTAAGGTGAGAGAGGGAGGGAGAGGGGGAGATGGTATGGGGAGAGAGGGAGGGAGAGGGGGAGATGGTATGGGGAGAGAGGGAGGGAGAGGGGAGATGGTATGGGGAGAGAGGGAGGGAGAGGGGGAGATGGTATGGGGAGAGAGGGAGGGAGAGGGGGAGATGGTATGGGGAGAGAGGGAGGGAGAGGGGGAGATGGTATGGGGAGAGAGGGAGGGAGCTTTGGAGGGATTCCGTTTTTTTGCCTCCCTAGTCCTACCTCTTTCAGCCAAAGATGAGAGGTTACTGGCATATGAGAGAGAGAGAGAGATTTGTTGGCTAGTTGATATTTAACTCTACATATTGTATTTCCTGTCTGATTTGTTGGCTAGTTGATATTTAACTCTACATATTTCCTGTCTGATTTGTTGGCTAGTTGCTTGTGTGATTCTGTCTTTTGTACTTTTCTTTTCTGTTATATTCTTAGTGTTTTGGGAGGGGTTCAGCCTGATTCAGAAGTTTGACTGTAGTAACCCTGTCTTTCTCAGTCCACAGAGGGTCATACTTTGAGCTGGTGTTTCTTGTCTGAATCGGTCCAGCTTGACTAACTAACTCTCCCTCTTTCTCTCAATGCAGATATCCCTTGAAATCTAATTGTATATGCTTACCTAGTCTGATTAACAAATACTCTCTCTCTCTCTCTCTCTCTCTCTCTCTCTCTCTCTCTCTCTTCTCTCTCTCAGAGAACCCTAGAGAGTCATGCTTTGAGCCGGGGGTGGTGAGGAACGGTACCAGGATTGGATCTGACCTTAAGCTGGGCTCAACCACCACCTACTACTGTGATAGTGGATATACTCTGGAAGGAGAACCCACTCTGACCTGCGTCATGGGATCAGACAGCAAGCCCTCCTGGAACAAACAAAAACCAATCTGCATAGGTAACGCACCGAGAAGATAAATACAAAACAAAATAGAGAAATCAATGAATAGGCCTAACTAAGTTAGAAAACATTGTCAAGGTAACATTCAAACATCCTTTTGTAAACAATAGTTTTTATTGAGTCACTTTATAAGTAAAAAATATATTTTTAAATGATAATAAGCCACTACAGCCCAGTCGAGCCCCCCCAAGCCACTACAGCCCAGTCGAGCCCGGTCGAGCCACTACAGCCCCGTCGAGCCACTACAGCCCCGTTGAGCCCCTCCAAGCCACTACAGCTATGTCGAGCCCCCCCAAGCCACTACAGCCCAGTCGAGCCCCCCCAATCCACTACAGCCCAGTCGAGCCCCCCAAAGCCACTACAGCCCTGTCGAGCCCTCCCAAGACACTACAGCCCAGTCGAGCCCGGTCGAGCCACTACAGCCCCGTCCCGAGCCACTACAGCCCCGTTGAGCCCCTCCAAGCCACTACAGCCCCGTCGAGCCCCCAAGACACTACAGCCCAGTCGAGCCCCCAAGCCACTACAGCCCCGTCGAGCCCCCCAAGCCACTACAGCCCAGTCGAGCCCCTCCAAGCCACTACAGCCCCGTCGAAACCCTCCAAGCCACTACAGCCCCGTGGAGCCCCCAAGCCACTACAGCCCAGTCGAGCCCCCAAGCCACTACAGCCCAGTCGAGCCCCCAAGCCACTACAGCCCCGTCGAGCACCCCCAAGCCACTACAGCCCCGTCGAGCCCAAGCCACTACAGCCCCGTCGAGCCCCTCCAAGCCACTACAGCCCCGTCGAAACCCTCCAAGCCACTACAGCCCCGTCGAGCCCCCCAAGCCACTACAGCCCAGTCGAGCCCCCCCCAAGCCACTACAGCCCAGTCGAGCCCCCAAGCCACTACAGCCCCGTCGAGCCCCCAAGCCACTACAGCCCAGTCGAGCCCCTCCAAGCCACTACAGCCCCGTCGAAACCCTCCAAGCCACTACAGCCCCGTCGAGCCCCCAAGCCACTACAGCCCAGTCGAGCCCCCAAGCCACTACAGCCCAGTCGAGCCCCCAAGCCACTACAGCCCCGTCGAGCCCCCAAGCCACTACAGCCCAGTCGAGCCCCTCCAAGCCACTACAGCCCCGTCGAAACCCTCCAAGCCACTACAGCCCCGTCGAGCCCCCAAGCCACTACAGCCCAGTCGAGCCCCCAAGCCACTACAGCCCAGTCGAGCCCCCAAGCCACTACAGCCCCGTCGAGCCCCCCAAGCCACTACAGCCCCGTCGAGCCCAAGCCACTACAGCCCCGTCGAGCCCCTCCAAGCCACTACAGCCCCGTCGAGACCCCCAAGCCACTACAGCCCCGTTGAGCCCCCCAAGCCACTACAGCCCAGTCGAGCCCCCAAGCCACTACAGCCCAGTCGAGCCCCTCCAAGCCACTACAGCCCCGTCGAGCCCCTCCAAGCCACTACAGCCCAGTCGAGCCCCCAAGCCACTACAGCCCCGTCGAGGCCCCCCCAAGCCACTACAGCCCAGTCGAGCCCCCAAGCCACTACAGCCCCGTGATCCCCCAAGCCACTACAGCCCCGTCGAGACCCCCCCAAGCTACTACAGCCCCGTCGAGCCCCTCCAAGCCACTGCAGCCCCGTCAAGCCCCTCCAAGCCATTACAGGTGCAGGATTGATTAATCGGTTGGGAGCTGGCTAGTGACAGTGACTGGCCAGTTAGTGATGGCTATTTAACAGTCTGATGGCCTTGAGATAGAAGCTGTTTTTTCCAGTCTCTCGGTCCCAGCTTTAATGCACCTGTACTGACCTTGTGGATGATAACGAGGTGAGCAGGCCGTGGCTCGGGTGATTGATGTCCTTGATGATCTTTGTGACCTTCTTGTGACATCGGGTGCTGTAGGTGCTCCTCTCTGCTGTCTCATGAAGTCCACCATCAGCTCCTTTGTCTTGTTGACGTTGAGAGAGAAGTTATTTTCCTGGCTGCACTCCTCCAGGACCCTCACCTCCTCCCAGTAGGCGGTACAGAGTCAATGTGGAGGCTATATACAGGGTGTTACGGTACAGAGTCAATGTGGAGGCTATATACAGGGTGTTATGGTACAGAGTCAGTATGGAGGCTATATACAGGTGGTACCGGTACAGAGTCAATGTGGAGTCTATATACAGGGTGTTACGGTACAGAGTCAATTTGGAGACTATATACAGGGGGTACTGGTACAGAGTCAATGTGGAGGCTATATACAGGGGGTACTGGTACAGAGTCAATGCGGAGACTATATACAGGGGGGTACTGGTACAGGGTCACCGGTTAGTTAAGGTAATATGTACATGAAGATAGAGTTATTAAAGTGACTATGCATAGATGATAACAACAGAGAGTAGCAGTTGTGTAAAAGGGGGGGGGGTGCCAATAGCCTTGGTAGCCATTTGATTAGCTGTTCAGGAGTCCTTTGGAGTGAGGGTAGGAGCTGTTTAGAAGCCTCTTGGACCTAGACATGGCGCTCCAGTACCGTTTGTCATGCGGAAGCAAACAGAACAGTCTATGACTAGGGTGGCTGGAGTCTTTGACAATTTTTAGGGTCTTCATTTAACACTGGTAAAGAGGTCCTGGATGGCAGGAAGCTTGGCCCCAGTGATGTACTGGGCCTTTCGCACTACCCTCTGTAAGTGCCTTGTGGTTGGAGGCCGAGCAGCTGCCATACTCTGCAGTGATGCAACCAGTCAGGATGCTCTCGATGGTGCAGCTGTAGAACCTTTTGAAGACTCATGCCCCTCTCCTGAGGGGGAATAGGTGTTGTCGTGCCCTCTTCACAACTGTCTTGGTGTGCTTGAACCATGTTAGTTTGTTGGTGATGTGGACACCAAGGAACTTGAAGCTCTTAACCTGCACCACTGCAGCCCTGTCGATGAGAATAGGGGCATGCTCTGTTATCTTTTTCCTGTAGTCCACAATCATCTCCTTTGTCTTGATCACGTTGAGGGAGAGGTTGTTGTCCTGGCACCACACGGACAGGTCTCTGACCTCCTCCCTATAGGCTGTCTTGTCGTTGTAGGTGGTTAGGGTTGCGTACTCAGTCCCCTCCTGTTGTGAGCTCAGTGTGGATGTTGCCTGTAATCCATGGCTTCTGGTTGGGGTATGTACGTACGGTCACTGTGGGGACGACGTCATTGATACACTTATTCATGATGCCAATGACTGATGTGGTAAACTTCTCAATGCCATCGGAGGAATCCCAGAACATATTCCAGTCTGTGCAAAACAGTCCTGTAGTTTAGCATCTATTGAGTGAGTCACTGGTACATCCTTCTTTAGTTTTTGCTTTTAAAAATTAACCAGAATTAGAGTCAAATTTCTGCTCATCTGCTTCATTTCACCACTTTTTTATTGATCGAGTCACTGTCCTGCTTAAATATTTTTGCTTGCAGGAATCAGGAGGATAACATTTTGGTCAGATTTGCCAAATGAAGGGCGAGGGAGAGCTTTGTATGTGTCTCTGTGTGTGGAGTAAAGGTGGTCCAGAGTTATTTTTCCCTCTGGTTGCGCATTTAACATGCTGATAGATATTTTGTAAAATGGACTTAACGCTGTGTCAAACTTTACGGAAAAAGCACACCATGCATTAATCTGAGTACGGCACTCAGACACAAAAACAAGCCATATAGATACTCGCCATGTTGTGGTGTCAACAAAGTCAGAAATATCATTATAAATATTCCCTTACCTTTGATGATCTTCATCAGAATGCACTCCCTGGAATCCCAGTTCCACAATAAATGTTTGTTTTGTTTGAAAAAGTCCATAATTTAGAGTCTAAAAGTCTAAAAGTTTCGTTACAGTCCGTAGAAACATGTCAAACGAAGTATAGAATCAATCTTTAGGATGTTTTTAATGAATATCTTCAATAATGTTTCAACCGGAGAATTCCTTTGTCTGTAGAAATGCAATGGAACGCATCTACCTCTCACGGAAGTGCGTGACACTGAGCTCATGACATTCTGCCAGACCTCTTACGCAATCAGCTCTCATTCTCTCCTCCTTCACTGTAGAAGCCTCAAACAAGGTTTAACGACTGTTGACATCTAGTGGAAGCCTTAGGAAGTGCAATCGGACCAAATGTACACTCTCTGGGAAAGAGAAGAGAGTTGGCAAAGAGTTGAAAACTACAAAGCTCAGATTTCCCCCTGGCTGTATTTTTGCCTGCCATTTGAGTTCTGCTATACTCACAGACATCATTCAAACTGTTTTAGAAACTTCAGAGTTTTTTCTATCTATTTTTTTGTTGTTGTTGAATTGTTACCCCTTTTGCTTCCCAATTTCGTGGTATCCAATTGTTTTAGTAGCTACTCTCTTGTCTCATCACTACAACTCCCATACGGGCTCGGGAGAGACGAAGGTTGAAAGTCATGCGTCCTCCGATACACAACCCAACCAAGCCGCACTGCTTCTTAACACAGCCAGTCTCACCAATGTGTCGGAGGAAACACAGTGCACCTGGCAACCTTGGTTAGCGTGCACTGTGCCTGGCCCGCCACAGGAGTCGCTGGTGCGTGATGAGACAAGGATATCCCTACCGGCCAAACCCTCCCTAACCCGGACGATGCTAGGCCAATTCTGCGTCGCCCCACGGACTCCGGTTACAACAGAGCCTGGGCGCGAACCCAGAGTCTCTGGTGGCACAGATTAGGCTGCAGTACAGCGCCCTTAACCACTGCGCCACTCAATGGTGTCTTAGTGCCTCAGTCTGTGATGGTATGTAAAACAGCTATGAAAAATACAGATGAAAACTCTCTAGGTAGGTGTTGTGGTCTACAGCTTATCATGAGATACTCTACCTCAGGCGGGCAATAGCTCGAGGCTTCCTTAAATATGCTCCAGCTGTTATTTACAAAAGCGCCGTCCCTTGAGTCAAAGTCTACAAGTATTTACAAGTTTTGGTTTTAAATATACTTACATATCAAAAGGAAAATGTACTTCAGAATCAAAATTAGAAGTAAAAGTATAAATCACTTCAAGTTAAGCAAACCAACATACTTTAACTTGAAGCAACCAAATATTTAGTAATGGAGCACATTCTGATTGGCCAACTTGTTATGGCTGCAATCTCGTTAACGGGATAATTGTCATGAACAACGCGCTGAATAGCATAGCGCTACATTCAATGAATATTACTAAAAATATTTATATTCATGAAATCACAAGTGCAATATAGGAAATCACAGCTTAGCCTTTTGTTAATCCACCTGTCGTGCCAGATTTTGAAATTATGCTTTACAGCGAAAGCAATCCAAGCGTTTGTGTAAGTTTATCGATCGCACGACAAAACATTAAGTACACTTAGCATCAGGTAGCTTGGTCACGACAATCAGAAAAGCAATCAAATTAATAGTTTACCTTTGATAATCTTCGGATGTTTACACTCACGAGACTCCCACATTCTTTTTTGTTCCATAAAGAATATTTTTATATCCAAAATAACTCAGTTTTTGTTTGTCGCGTTATGTTCAGAAATCCACAGGAAAGAGCGGTCACGACAACGCAGACAATTACCAAATAGTGTCTGTAATCTCCACAGAAACATGTCAAACGTTTTTTATAATCAATCCTCAGGTTGTTTTTAAAAATATATAATCGGTAATATTTCAACAGCAAATATCTTTATCAGTAGGAGAGGGGAAAAGCAATGGGCAAGCAAAACTCATGCGACCACTTGATGTTATCGTTCTGGCTCATTTTTTCAAAATAAAAGCCTGAAACTATGTCTGAAGACTGTTGACACATTGAGGAAGCGATAGGAAAAGGAATCTGGTTTATATCCTTTTAAATGGAGCAAAGGGAGGCTATGGAACATGGAGTTTTCACAATAGAAAACACTTCCTGCTTTGATTTTCCTCAGGGTTTTGCCTGCAATATCAGTTCTGTTATACTCACAGACACTATTTTTGTGTTTTCTATCCAATAATACTAATACTATGCATATATTAGCAACTGAGACTGAGGAGCAGGCCGTTTACTCTGGGCACCTTATTCATCCAAGCTACTCAATACTGCCCCTGCAGCCATAACAAGTTAAGATTTGACAGGTCTTCAACTATTCATCAAAACCCTTTCGAGCCACCGCGCCCATAATTCTGGTTGTGAAAATAGCTGAAATATTTCTGACACACCCCTGAACCTATAAAGCACTTAGATTTATGTTAGATTTATTCAAATAGATCCCTTGGTATTACAATGTCTATCTAGCATGAGAGAGAGAGGGATCAAGCCTCATCTCTCCAGGCTAACCCCGAGAGACACTTAGAAAACATTGCAATTTCACTCCAGCACACACCAGGGACACACAGCCGCCAAGAAGCCCAGTCGGCAACAGACAAGAAAAGTAATTTAACAACGATGGTGGAAGAAAAACAGAGAAATTGAATATCTCTGTCACATCTCATTCCATTCCCTCTCTCTGTCTGTTTCTCTCTCTCTCTCGCTCCCTCTCTCTCTCTCTCTCTCTCCATCCTTCTAGCTCTGTGTGGAGGGCAGTATTCTGGGCTGGAGGGTGTGGTCTTGTCTCCCGGTTACCCAGGCAACTACAGCAGTGCCCGGACATGTCTGTACTCGGTGGTCGTGCCCAAAGACTATGGTGAGTGCTATACAACACACAATTTATTCTTCACTCCTGGATAGAAGTTGACCTTAGGTACAGATCTAGGATCAGCGTAACCCCTCCATAATCTAATGTGATCCGTTGAAAGGGTAAAATACAAATCTGACTTGGGATCAACTTCTAGGGACACTTCATACCATGAGACATGTTAATATCCTTTGTGTGTCTACAATCTCAACACTCAGGAACAGTATTTCACTCCCTTTACACAGCGTCTGGCTATCTCTCCATGCACCTCACACCATCTCTCTCTCTCTCTCACACACACCATCACTCCCGCTCACCCCCTGTGATGGACTGCAGTGAAGTGTGGGCGTCTGAACACTCTCACAGAAGGAAGAACACAACATGCATTCCAAATGGAACCCTATTCCCTATATAGTGCACTACTTTAGACCAGAGCCCTGTCTGTCTGTCTGTCTGTCTGTCTGTCTGTCTGTCTGTCTGTCTGTCTGTCTGTCTGTCTGTCTGTCTGTCTGTCTGTCTGTCTGTCTGTCTGTCTGTCTGTCTGTCTGTCTGTCTGTCTGTCTGTCTGTCTGTCTGTCTGTCTGTCTGTCTGTCTGTCTGTCTGTCAGAATTGCAGACAGAAAGACAGACATACATTCTTCATTGTAACCACACTATCACAAATAATTGAACACAGACAACATGAGCAGATTAACTTGGTCAAAACATTTCTTCATTAATAAAAAGACAATCAGAAATCAATTATACTACTTATTCATGTAGATCCAAAGCCAGGAATGAGTGAGTCACTCAGCTCTGTGCTGACAAAAAATAGCTTGATGTTGAGAAAAAAGTCTGCTAAATAGGCCAATCAGAATATTGTCTAAATAAACTAGTACATTTCATAAATAAAACAAACACAATCTGCCATCACAAGTGTTTCAGCTTTAAACATTTAATTGAGGAACCAGTGTGCGTACCCTCTCCCCGGCCTCTCCTTCCTCATCTCTCTCAGAGGGTACGGGGTGATAATGAGCTTTTTGCATTTGGCCAGTCTAATGACGGAGGATGAAGCCGAAATGGTTCCTTATCTCCTAAATAATGCACCTTATGGTCCATGATCAGGAGTAGTGCACTATATAGGGAATAGGGTTCCATTTGGAATGCATGTTGTGTTCTTCCTTCTGTGAGAGTGTTCAGACGCTCAGGCTCTGGTCTAAAGTAGTGTACTATATAGGGAATAGGGTGCCATAGGGCTCTGGTCTAAAGTAGTGTACTATATAGGGAATAGGGTTCGATAGGGCCCTGGTCTAAAGTAGTGTTCTATCTAGATGAGTCATGCTTCTGTTGAGATGAGTCATGTTTCTGTCGAGATGAGTCATGTTTCTGATGAGATGAGTTATGTCTCTGTCTGAGTCTCATTTCTATCTAGATGAGTCATGATTCGATGAGTCATGTTTCAATCTAGATGAGTCATGTTTCCATCTATATGATTTATGTTTTTGTCTAGATGAGTCATTTTCTATTTCGAGTCATGTTGAGTCATGTTTCTGTCTAGATGAGGCATGTTTCTGTCTAGATGAGTCATGTTTCTATCTAGATGAGTCATGTTTCTGTCTAGATGAGTCATTTACATTACATTACATTACATTTAAGTCATTTAGCAGACGCTCTTATCCAGAGCAACTTAAAAATTGGTGCATTCACCTTATGACATCCAGTGGAACAGCCACTTTACAATAGTGCATCTAAATCTTTTAAGGGGGGGGGTGAGAAGGATTACTTTATCCTATCCTAGGTATTCCTTAAAGAGGTGGGGTTTCAGGTGTCTCCGGAAGGTGGTGATTGACTCCGCTGTCCTGGCGTCGTGAGGGACTTTGTTCCACCATTGGGGGGCCAGAGCAGCGAACAGTTTTGACTGGGCTGAGCGGGAACTGTACTTCCTCAGTGGTAGGGAGGCGAGCAGGCCGGAGGTGGATGAACGCAGTGCCCTTGTTTGGGTGTAGGGCCTGATCAGAGCCTGGAGGTACTGAGGTGCCGTTCCCCTCACAGCTCCGTAGGCAAGCACCATGGTCTTGTAGCGGATGCGAGCTTCAACTGGAAGCCAGTGGTGAGAGCGGAGGAGCGGGGTGACATGAGAGAACTTGGGAAGGTTGAACACCAGACGGGCTGCGGCGTTCTGGATGAGTTGTAGGGGTTTAATGGCACAGGCAGGGAGCCCAGCCAGCAGCGAGTTGCAGTAATCCAGATGGGAGATGACAAGTGCCTGGATTAGGACCTGCGCCGCTTCCTGTGTGAGGCAGGGTCGTACTCTGCGGATGTTGTAGAGCATGAACCTACAGGAACGGGCCACCGCCTTGATGTTATTTGAGAACGACAGGGTGTTGTCCAGAATCACGCCAAGGTTCTTAGCGCTCTGGGAGGAGGACACAATGGAGTTGTCAACCGTGATGGCGAGATCATGGAACGGGCAGTCCTTCCCCGGGAGGAAGAGCAGCTCCGTCTTGCCGAGGTTCAGCTTGAGGTGGTGATCCGTCATCCACACTGATATGTCTGCCAGACATGCAGAGATGCGATTCGCCACCTGGTCATCAGAAGGGGGAAAGGAGAAGATTAATTGTGTGTCGTCTGCATAGCAATGATAGGAGAGACCATGTGAGGTTATGACAGAGCCAAGTGACTTGGTGTATAGCGAGAATAGGAGAGGGCCTAGAACAGAGCCCTGGGGACACCAGTGGTGAGAGCACGTGGTGAGGAGACAGATTCTCGCCACGCCACCTGGTAGGAGCGACCTGTCAGGTAGGGCGCAATCCAAGCGTGGGCCGCGCCGGAGATGCCCAACTCGGAGAGGGTGGAGAGGAGGATCTGATGGTTCACAGTATCGAAGGCAGCCGATAGGTCTAGAAGGATGAGAGCAGAGGAGAGAGAGTTAGCTTTAGCAGTGCGGAGCGCCTCCGTGATACAGAGAAGATCAGTCTCAGTTGAATGACTAGTCTTGAAACCTGACTGATTTGGATCAAGAAGGTCATTCTGAGAGAGATAGCGGGAGAGCTGGCCAAGGACGGCACGTTCAAGAGTTTTGGAGAGAAAAGAAAGAAGGGATACTGGTCTGTAGTTGTTGACATCGGAGGGATCGAGTGTAGGTTTTTTCAGAAGGGGTGCAACTCTCGCTCTCTTGAAGACGGAAGGGACGTGGCCAGCGGTCAGGGATGAGTTGATGAGCGAGGTGAGGTAAGGGAGAAGGTCTCCGGAAATGGTCTGGAGAAGAGAGGAGGGGATAGGGTCAAGAGGGCAGGTTGTTGGGTGGCCGGCCGTCACAAGATGCGAGATTTCATCTGGAGAGAGAGGGGAGAAAGAGGTCAGAGCACAGGGTAGGGCAGTGTGAGCAGAACCAGCGGTGTCGTTTGACTTAGCAAACGAGGATCGGATGTCGTCGACCTTCTTTTCAAAATGGTTGACGAAGTCATCTGCAGAGAGGGAGGAGGGGGGAGGAGGATTCAGGAGGGAGGAGAAGGTGGCAAAGAGCTTCCTAGGGTTAGAGGCAGATGCTTGGAATTTAGAGTGGTAGAAAGTGGCTTTAGCAGCAGAGACAGAAGAGGAAAATGTAGAGAGGTGGGAGTGAAAGGATGCCAGGTCCGCAGGGAGGCGAGTTTTCCTCCATTTCCGCTCGGCTGCCCGGAGCCCTGTTCTGTGAGCTCGCAATGAGTCGTCGAGCCACGGAGCGGGAGGGGAGGACCGAGCCGGCCTGGAGGATAGGGGACATAGAGAGTCAAAGGATGCAGAAAGGGAGGAGAGGAGGGTTGAGGAGGCAGAATCAGGAGATAGGTTGGAGAAGGTTTGAGCAGAGGGAAGAGATGATAGGATGGAAGAGGAGAGAGTAGCGGGGAGAGAGAGCGAAGGTTGGGATGGCGCGATACCATCCGAGTAGGGGCAGTGTGGGAAGTGTTGGATGAGAGCGAGAGGGAAAAGGATACAAGGTAGTGGTCGGAGACTTGGAGGGGAGTTGCAATGAGGTTAGTGGAAGAACAGCATCTAGTAAAGATGAGGTCGAGCGTATTGCCTGCCTTGTGAGTAGGGGGAAGGTGAGAGGGTGAGGTCAAAGAGGAGAGGAGTGGAAAGAAGGAGGCAGAGAGGAATGAGTCAAAGGTAGACGTGGGGAGGTTAAAGTCGCCCAGAACTGTGAGCGGTGAGCCGTCCTCAGGAAAGGAGCTTATCAAGGCATCAAGCTCATTGATGAACTCTCCGAGGGAACCTAGAGGGCGATAAATGATAAGGATGTTAAGCTTGAAAGGGCTGGTATCTGTGACAGCATGGAATTCAAAGGAGGCGATAGACAGATGGTTAAGGGGAGAAAGAGAGAATGACCACTTGGGAGAGATGAGGATCCCGGTGCCACCACCCCGCTGACCAGAAGCTCTCGGGGTGTGCGAGAACACGTGGGCGGACGAAGAGAGAGCAGTAGGAGTAGCAGTGTTATCTGTGGTGATCCATGTTTCCGTCAGTGCCAAGAAGTCGAGGGACTGGAGGGAGGCATATGCTGAGATGAACTCTGCCTTGTTGGCCGCAGATCGGCAGTTCCAGAGGCTACCGGAGACCTGGAACTCCACGTGGGTCGTGCGCGCTGGGACCACCAGATTAGGGTGGCCGCGGCCACGCGGTGTGGAGCGTTTGTATGGTCTGTGCAGAGAGGAGAGAACAGGGATAGACAGACACATAGTTGACAGGCTACAGAAGAGGCTACGCTAATGCAAAGGAGATTGGAATGACAAGTGGACTACACGTCTCGAATGTTCAGAAAGTTAAGCTTACGTAGCAAGAATCTTATTGACTAAAATGATTAAAATGATACCGTACTGCTGAAGTAGGCTAGCTGGCAGTGGCTGCGTTGTTGACTTAGTAGGCTAGCTGGCAGTGGCTGCGTTGTTGACACTACACTAATCAAGTTGAGTGTAATAATTTCTACAGTGCTGCTATTCGGGGGCTAGCTGGCTAGCTAGCAGTGTTGATTACGTTACGTTGCGTTAAAAGAACGACAATAGCTGGCTAGCTAACCTAGAAAATCGCTCTAGACTACACAATTATCTTTGATACAAAGACGGCTATGTAGCTAGTCATGTTTCTATCTAGATGAGTCATGTTTCTATCTAAATCAGTCATGTTTCGATGAGTCATGTTTCTGTCTAGATGAGTCATGTTTCTATCTAGATGAGTCATGTTTCTATCTAGATGAGTCATGTTTCTGTCAAGATGAGTCATGTTTCTGTCTAGATGAGTCATGTTTCTGTCTAGATGAGTCATGTTTCTGTCGAGATGAGTCATGTTTCTGTCTAGATGAGTCATGTTTCTGTCTAGATGAGTCATGTTTCTATCTAGATGAGTCATGTTTCTCTCTAGATGAGTCATGTTTCTGTCTAGATAAGTCATGTTTCTGTCTAGATGAGTCATGTTTCTGTCTAGATGAGTCATGTTTCTGTCTAGATGAGTCATGTTTCTGTCGAGATGAGTCATGTTTCTGTCTATGAGTCTCATTTCTATCTAGGTGACCCAGATCACTACGTATCCAACTACATCTCCTGCTCTGTCTGTCTGTCTGTCTGTCTGTCTGTCTGTCTGTCTGTCTGTCTGTCTGTCTGTCTGTCTGTCTGTCTGTCTGTCTGTCTGTCTGTCTGTCTGTCTGTGTCTCTCTCTCTCTCAGCATATTGCTTTCATCCATCTATTCAACCTTTGGTGATCTTAGCAATCTCCTAAGGTGTTGAAATTTCAATTTATCAATATTGCGTTTCCTATGATGGTATAATTTGATACAAGTATTTTATAATTGCATAACATTTAACTTCCTGTTTTCATTCTTCTCTGTCTTCTTCAGTGGTGTTCAGCCAGTTTGCGTTCTTCCAGACGGCTCTGAATGACGTGGTGGAAATCTACGACGGAGCAACGCAGCATTCCAGAGTCCTCAGTTCCCTGTCTGGGACACACACAGGTACACACACACAGGTACACACACACAGGTACACACACACAGGTACACACACACACACAGGTACACACACAGGTACACACACACAGGTACACACACAGGTACACACACACACAGGTACACACACAGGTACACACACACAGGTACACACACAGGTACACACACAGGTACACACACACAGGTACACACACACAGGTACACACACACACAGGTACACACACACAGGTACACACACACAGGTACACACACAGCTACACACACAGGTACACACACAGGTACAGGTACACACACAGGTACACACACAGGTACACACACAGCTACACACACAGCTACACACACAGGTACACACACAGGTACACACACACGTACACACACAGGTACA
Source organism: Oncorhynchus nerka (assembly GCF_034236695.1). Lineage (NCBI taxonomy): Eukaryota > Metazoa > Chordata > Actinopteri > Salmoniformes > Salmonidae > Oncorhynchus > Oncorhynchus nerka. The sequence goes on along the minus strand of NW_027040045.1, from coordinate 48,739 downwards.
CACAAACAGGTACACGCACACAGGTACACACACACACAGGTACACACACACACACACACACACACAGGTACACACACACAGGTACACACACAGGTACACACACACGCGTACACACACAGGTACAAACACAGGTACACACACACAGGTACACACACAGATACACACACACACAGGTATACACACAGGTACACACACAGGTACACACACACAGGTAGACACACAGAAGAGGGATTTAGAGGAAGAGAGAAGAGCCATGAAGAGGAAGAGAGATTAAGACGAAGAGGAAGAGAGAAGAGGGATTTAGAGGATGAGGAAGAGGGAGTTAGAGGAAGAGGGATTTAGAGGAAGAGGGAATAGAGAAGTGGGATTTAGAGGAAGAGAGAAGACAGTGATATCAAAGACAAATCCTGCAATCTTATAGTGCAATTTTCCATCTCTCATTGCCTCAGCTCCATGGCCTGACAGACAGAATGATCCCCTGGTTCCTGGCCAGAGGCAACAGCTTCAGAATACTACCTTTTACAGCTCAATAAACAGACAGAGAGGGATACATAAAGTGGTCTTGGCAAATCCGTAGTCTCTAACCAAGCATATCAAATCAAAATAAAATAAAATTGTATTGGTCGCATACTCATGTTTAGCAGATGTTATTGCGGGTGTAGTGCAATGAGTGTGTTCCTAGCTGCAACAGTACAGTAATATCTAACTAAATGCTTGTGTTCCTAGCTCCAACAGTGCAGTAGTATCTAACTAAATGCTTGTGTTCCTAGCTCCAACAGTGCAGTAGTATCTAACTAAATGCATGTGTTCCTAGCTCCAACAGTGCAGTAATATCTAACTAAATCATTGTGTTCCTAGCTCCAACAGTGCAGTAATATCTAACTAAATGCTTGTGTTCCTAGCTCCAACAGTACAGTAATATCTAACTAAATGCTTGTGTTCCTAGCTCCAACAGTGCAGTAGTATCTAACTAAATGCATGTGTTCCTAGCTCCAACAGTGCAGTAATATCTAACTAAATGCATGTGTTCCTAGCTCCAACAGTGCAGTAATATCTAACTAAATGCATGTGTTCCTAGCTCCAACAGTGCAGTAATATCTAACTAAATGCTTGTGTTTCTAGCTCCAACAGTGCAGTAATATCTAACTAAATGCATGTGTTCCTAGCTCCAACAGTGCAGTAGTATCTAACTAAATGCTTGTGTTCCTAGCTCCAACAGTGCAGTAGTATCTAACTAAATGCTTGTGTTCCTAGCTCCAACAGTGCAGTAGTATCTAACTAAATGCTTGTGTTCCTAGCTCCAACAGTACAGTAGTATCTAACTAAATGCTTGTGTTCCTAGCTCCAACAGTACAGTAATATCTAACTAAATGCATGTGTTCCTAGCTCCAACAGTACAGTAATATCTAACTAAATGCTTGTGTTCCTAGCTCCAACAGTACAGTAATATCTAACTAAATGCATGTGTTCCAACAGTACAGTAATATCTGACTAAATGCATGTGTTCCTAGCTCCAACAGTGCAGTAATATCTAACTAAATGATTGTGTTCCTAGCTCCAACAGTGCAGTAGTATCTAACTAAATGCTTGTGTTCCTAGCTCCAACAGTACAGTAGTATCTAACTAAATGCTTGTGTTCCTAGCTCCAACAGTACAGTAATATCTAACTAAATGCTTGTGTTCCTAGCTCCAACAGTGCAGTAGTATCTAACTAAATGCTTGTGTTCCTAGCTCCAACAGTGCAGTAGTATCTAACTAAATGCATGTGTTCCTAGCTCCAACAGTGCAGTAATATCTAACTAAATCATTGTGTTCCTAGCTCCAACAGTGCAGTAATATCTAACTAAATGCTTGTGTTCCTAGCTCCAACAGTACAGTAATATCTAACTAAATGCTTGTGTTTCTAGCTCCAACAGTGCAGTAATATCTAACTAAATGCTTGTGTTCCTAGCTCCAACAGTGCAGTAATATCTAACTAAATGCATGTGTTCCTAGCTCCAACAGTGCAGTAATATCTAACTAAATGCATGTGTTCCTAGCTCCAACAGTGCAGTAATATCTAACTAAATGCTTGTGTTTCTAGCTCCAACAGTGCAGTAATATCTAACTAAATGCATGTGTTCCTAGCTCCAACAGTGCAGTAATATCTAACTAAATGCTTGTGTTCCTAGCTCCAACAGTGCAGTAGTATCTAACTAAATGCTTGTGTTCCTAGCTCCAACAGTGCAGTAGTATCTAACTAAATGCTTGTGTTCCTAGCTCCAACAGTGCAGTAGTATCTAACTAAATGCTTGTGTTCCTAGCTCCAACAGTACAGTAGTATCTAACTAAATGCTTGTGTTCCTAGCTCCAACAGTACAGTAATATCTAACTAAATGCATGTGTTCCTAGCTCCAACAGTACAGTAATATCTAACTAAATGCTTGTGTTCCTAGCTCCAACAGTACAGTAATATCTAACTAAATGCATGTGTTCCAACAGTACAGTAATATCTGACTAAATGCATGTGTTCCTAGCTCCAACAGTGCAGTAATATCTAACTAAATGATTGTGTTCCTAGCTCCAACAGTGCAGTAGTATCTAACTAAATGCTTGTGTTCCTAGCTCCAACAGTGCAGTAGTATCTAACTAAATGCTAGTGTTCCTAACTCCAACAGTGCAGTAGTATCTAACTAAATGCTAGTGTTCCTAGCTCCAACAGTGCAGTAATATCTAACTAAATGCTAGTGTTCCTAGCTCCAACAGTGCAGTAGTATCTAACTAAATGCTTGTGTTCCTAGCTCCAACAGTGCAGTAATATCTAACTAAATGCTTGTGTTCCTAGCTCCAACAGTGCAGTAGTATCTAACTAAATGCTTGTGTTCCTAGCTCCAACAGTGCAGTAATATCTAACTAAATGCTTGTGTTCCTAGCTCCAACAGTGCAGTAGTATCTAACTAAATGCTAGTGTTCCTAGCTCCAACAGTGCAGTAGTATCTAACTAAATGCTTGTGTTCCTAGCTCCAACAGTGCAGTAGTATCTAACTAAATGCTAGTGTTCCTAGCTCCAACAGTGCAGTAGTATCTAACTAAATGCTTGTGTTTCTAGCTCCAACAGTGCAGTAGTATGTAACTAAATGCTTGTGTTCCTAGCTCCAACAGTGCAGTAGTATCTAACTAAATGCTAGTGTTCCTAACTCCAACAGTGCAGTAGTATCTAACTAAATGCTAGTGTTCCTAGCTCCAACAGTGCAGTAATATCTAACTAAATGCTAGTGTTCCTAGCTCCAACAGTGCAGTAATATCTAACTAAATGCTTGTGTTCCTAGCTCCAACAGTGCAGTAGTATCTAACTAAATGCTAGTGTTCCTAGCTCCAACAGTGTTCCTAGCTCCAACAGTGCAGTAATATCTAACTAAATGCTTGTGTTCCTAGCTCCAACAGTGCAATAGTATCTAACTAAATGCTAGTGTTCCTAGCTCCAACAGTGCAGTAGTATCTAACTAAATGCTTGTGTTCCTAGCTCCAACACTGCAGTAATATTTAACTAAATGCTTGTGTTCCTAGCTCCAACAGTGCAGTAGTATCTAACTAAATGCTAGTGTTCCTAGCTCCAACAGTGCAGTAATATCTAACTAAATGCTTGTGTTCCTAGCTCCAACAGTACAGTAATATCTAACTAAATGCTTGTGTTCCTAGCTCCAACAGTGCAGTAATATCTAACTAAATGCTTGTGTTCCTAGCTCCAACAGTGCAGTAATATCTAACTAAATGCTTGTGTTCCTAGCTCCAACAGTGCAGTAGTATCTAACTAAATGCTAGTGTTCCTAGCTCCAACAGTGCAGTAATATCTAACTAAATGCTTGTGTTCCTAGCTCCAACAGTACAGTAATATCTAACTAAATGCTTGTGTTCCTAGCTCCAACAGTGCAGTAATATCTAACTAAATGCTTGTGTTCCTAGCTCCAACAGTGCAGTAGTATCTAACTAAATGCTTGTGTTCCTAGCTCCAACAGTGCAGTAGTATCTAACTAAATGCTTGTGTTCCTAACAGCTAATATCCAACAGTGCAGTAATATCTAACTAAATGCTAGTGTTCCTAGCTAACAGTGCAGCTCCAAATGCAGTGTTCCTACAGTAATATCTAACTAAATGCTTGTGTTCCTAGCTCCAACAGTGCAGTAGTATCTAACTAAATGCTAGTGTTCCTAGCTCCAACAGTACAGTAATATCTAACTAAATGCTAGTGTTCCTAGCTCCAACAGTGCAGTAATATCTAACTAAATGCTAGTGTTCCTAGCTCCAACAGTACAGTAATATCTAACTAAATGCTTGTGTTCCTAGCTCCAACAGTGCAGTAGTATCTAACTAAATGCTAGTGTTCCTAGCTCCAACAGTACAGTAGTATCTAACTAAATGCTTGTGTTCCTAGCTCCAACAGTGCAGTAGTATCTAACTAAATGCTTGTGTTCCTAGCTCCAACAGTGCAGTAGTATCTAACTAAATGCTTGTGTTCCTAGCTCCAACAGTGCAGTAGTATCTAACTAAATGCTTGTGTTCCTAGCTCCAACAGTGCAGTAGTATCTAACTAAATGCTTGTGTTCCTAGCTAGCTCTAACAAATGCTAGTGTTCAGTCCAACAGTGCAGTAATATCTAACTAAATGCTTGTGTTCCTAAACAGTACATAGTATCTAACTAAATGTGTGTTCCTAGCTCCAACAGTACAGTAGTATCTAACTAAATGCTTGTGTTCCTAGCTCCAACAGTACAACTAAATGCTAGCTCCATATCTAACTAAATGATTGTGTTCCTAGCTCCAACAGTACAGTAATATCTAACTAAATGCTTGTGTTCCTAGCTCCAACAGTACAGTAATATCTAACTAAATGCTTGTGTTCCTAGCTCCAACAGTACAGTAATATCTAACTAAATGCTTGTGTTTCCTAGCTCCAACAGTGCAGTAGTATCTAACAATACACACAAATCTAAAAGTAAAAGAATGGAATGAAATAAATCGAACAATGTGGGAGTTGCTTTGACTAATATATAGTAAAATAGAATATAGTATATACACGTGAGATGAGTAAAGCAGTATGCAAACATTATATATATTTTTTAAGGTGGCCAGTGATTCCAAGTCTATGTATATGGGGCAGCAGCCTCTTAGGTGCAGGGTTACGTAACCGGGTGGAAGCCTGTGTCAGTGATGGCTGTTTAACAGTCTGATGGCCCTGAGATAGAAGCTCTTTTTCAGTCTCTGGGTCCCAGCTTTGATGCACCTGGACCTCTCCTTCTGGATGATAGCGTTGTGAACAGGCAGTGGCTCGGGTGGTTGTTGTCCTTGATGATCTTTATGGCCTTCCTGTGACATCGGGTGCTGTAGGTGTCCTGAAGGGCAGGTAGTTTGTCCCCGGTGATGCGTTGGGCAGACCTCACTGGAGAGCCCAGCAGTTGAGGGCGGAGCAGTTGCTGTGCCACGCAGTGATACAGCCCGACAGGATGCTCTCAATTGTGCATCTGTAGAAGTTTGTGAGGGTTTTAGGTGACAAGCCAAATTTCGTCAGCCTCCTGAGGTTGAAGAGGCGCTGTTGCACCTTCTTCACCACACTGTCTGTATTGGGGACCATTTCAGATGGTCAGTAATGTGTACGCCAAGGAACTTGAAGCTTTTCACCTTCTCCACTGCGGTCCCGTTGATGTGGTTAGGTGCTGTTTCCTGAAGTACACGATCAGCTCCCTTGTTTTGTTGACATTAAGTGAGATGTTTTCTGGCACCATTCTCCCACCTTCTCCCTGTAGGATGTCTCGTCATTGTTGGTAATCCTACTACTGTTGTTTCATTGGGTTGGAGGTGTGCGTGGCCACACAGTCATGGTTGAACAGGGAATACAGGAGGGTCTGAGCACACACCCTTGTGGGGCCTCTGTGTTGAAGATCAGCAAAGTGGAGCTGTTGTTTCCTACCCTCACCACCTGGGGGCGGCTCATCAGCAGGTACTCCTGCTACACAGGGCGGGGTTGAGACCCAGGGCCTCCGGCTTGATGATGAGCTTGGAGGGAGGAGGTTACTATGGTGTTGAATCCTAAGCTATAGTCAATGAATATCATTCTTACATGGGTATTTCCTCTTGTCCAGATGGGTTAGGGAAGTGTGCAGAGTAATGGCTATTGCATCGTCTGTGGGTCTATTGGGGCAGTAAGCAAATGTAAGTGGGTCTAAGGTATCAGGTAAGGTAGAGGTGATATAATCCTGAACAAACCTCTCAAATCACTTGTAGCACATGATGACAGAAGTGAGTTCTACGCGGCGATAGTCATTTAGTTCAGTTTCTTTCATTTTCTTGGGTACAGGAGAAATGCTGTATATCTTGAAGAAAGTGGGGACAACAGACTGATAGGGAGAGATTGAATATGTCTGTAAAAACAGTCAGTTGGGCTGTGCATACTCTGCGGACATGGCTGGGGATGCCGTCTGTGCAGGCAGCCTTGCAAGGGTTAACGCGCTTAAATGAATGACTTACATCAGCCACGGAGAAAGAGAGCCCACAGTCGGTGGCACAGTCCTTGACAGTGGGTCGCGTCGACATAGACCACTGGAGGCTGCTGTTCTGCCTGGCCGATGAAAACCCATTTAAAACCCTCATTCAGGCACGACTCAGTGAAACATAAGATATTTTTAGATGTTTTTAATGTCCTTTTGGTCTCAAAAAAAAAGAGCTCATCCAGTTTATTCTCCAGTCACATTAGAACGGAGGGTAGAGGTGGATTATCCGAATCGCTGACGTAGTCTTGCAAGTAGATGCATCTCCTCTTCCTACGGGATTTGGGCTCCAGGAAGATCATCCTTTGCATTCGACTCAATAAAGAAAAAAAAATCCTTGTCCAGATCCAGGTGAGAAATCACCTGTCTTATGTCGGTCATAGTAAATGGCGGAATCATTATGTACAAACTGCGGACCCACAACTCCGGCATCATTCTGTAGCAGTGGGACCAGTACCAGACACTCCATGTGCATCTCAAATGTGCATCCCTTTTTCCTATAATAGTGCATATTGGTCAAATCTAGTGCACTAAATACTGAAGGGAATAGAGTGGAATTTGGGACACTGCCACTGATGATCTCCCGCCTGCTCTTTCCACACCTACTCTGTCCGTGTTAATACCTGTCACCATAGCGGTTCTTAAACACTGTCGCCATGACGGCGCGCAGAGCACATCCTGTAATATACTACCCAGCATGCTTGTAGGGCCCCCGCAGCGGAATCAGTGTAACCGTGGTGACGACAGAGCAGGACAGGCCACGTTGGGCGCCGTCTCCGGCTGCTGCGTGTGACTGCCAACACTGTGTACAACACAGCTTCACCTATCAAATCACTGCTTCCAGCCCGGACAACAACTTCCCTCTCTCACTTTTGTTTGTTTTACATGTATTTTATGTGTAGGTTTGTTTTGGGCTTCGTCCCTGTTTCATGACATATTGTGGAATATTAAACCCCTCTATTACGTATTCCTGTTCTCTTCTCCGATCAACCTGCCATCGAAAGGAACATAAAATTAGGATCTGGCTAAAAGTACTTGAATCAGTTATAGAACCCATCTCCCTTAATGGTTGTGAGGTCTGGGGTCCGCTCACCAACCAAGAATTCACAAAATCGGACAAACACCAAATTGAGACTCTGCACGCAGAATTCTGCAAAAATATCCTCCGTGTACAACGTAAAACACCAAATAATACATGCAGAGCAGAATTAGGAAGATACCTGCTAATTATCCAAATCCAGGAAAGAGACGTTAAATTCTACAACAACATAAAAGGAAGCGATTCCCAAACCTTCCATAACAAAGCCGTCACCTACGGAGAGATAAACCTGGAGAAGAGTCCCCTAAGCAAGCTGGTCCTGGATACAATTAGACCAAAACAAATCATGAGAAAACAAAAAGATCATTACTTGACGCAATTGGAAAGAATTAACAAAAAAACTGAGCAAACTAGGACGCTATTTGTCCCTAAACAGAGAGTACACAGTGGCAGAATACCTGACCACTGTGACTGACCCAAACTTAAGGAAAAGTTTGACTATGTACAGACTCGGTGAGCATAGCCTTGCTATTGAGAAAGGCCGCCGTAGACAGACATGGCTCTCAAGAGAAGACAGGCTATGTGCTCACTGCCCACAAAATGAGGTGGAAACTGAGCTGCACTTCCTAACCTCCTGCCAAAGTTTATGACCATATTAGAGAGACATATTTCCCTCAGATTTCACAGATCCACAAAGAATTAGAAAACAAACACAATTTTGATAAACTCCAACATCTACTAGGTGAAATACCACAGTGTGCCATCACAGCAGCAAGATGTGTGACCTGTTGCCACAAGAAAAGTTCAACCAGTGAAGAACAAACACCATTGTAAATACATCCCATATTTATGTTTATTTATTTTCCCATTTGTAATTGAACTATTTGCATATAATATGACATTAGAAATGTCTCTATTCTTTTGGAACATTTTTTTCATAATTGTTTTCACTTTTGTTTGATTTATTTCACAATGTAAACATTTATTTCCAGATATATATCTTATATTGAAATGGAAGAGAATTGAGAGACAGACAGAGAGACAGGTCACACCAATATAATCCTGTGTATCTACTTATAGTAAATACATGCTTCTCTGGAGACATGCAGGGGGGGGGGATAATGTAGGAGAGACGAGATCTGACGACCTCTGACTGGATGGAGGTCAACGTATCTGGGATCCTTTCTACACATTTACAGTATTTTGGTCTGTCAAATTGAAACACAAACAGAAACTCACTGCAGACAGAAAACTGCCAGCCAATGCAATTCATGTAGGAAACTAGGGAAGGCAGAGTGACTGTGAAAAGGTAGAAACGATATTCAGGTCCAATATTACACCTTGTGCTCACGCTCAGCTGTCTCTTCCGTGGGACTAGGAGCTACTACTAGCTTACCTCCAGAGGTTGATGATGTCATGACTTATATCTGTATCTCAGGATTCATACGGTTTAATACCTTACCTGTTTCCCTTACACATAGGTGGATACCTTTTTTTTAACATTGTTCCTGTGTTTTATGTTGTTTTATCTGTCTCTCTCGCTCGCTTGCTCACTCCACTCTCTCACTCCACTCGCTCACTCTCTCGCTCCACTCTCTCGCTCCACTCTCTCACTCCACTCGCTCCACTCTCTCACTCCACTCTCTCACTCCACTCTCTCACTCCTCTCTCTCACTCTACTCTCTCACTCCATTCTCTCCATTCTCTCACTTCACTCGCTCACACTCTCGCTCCACTCTCTCACTCCACTCGCTCCACTCTCTCCCTCTACTCTCTCACTCCACTCTCTCACTCTTTTCTCTCCATTCTCTCACTCCATTCTCTCACTCTCACTCCATTCTCTCACTCCACTCGCTTACTCCACTCTCTCACTCCATTCACTCACTCCACTCGCTCACTCTCACTCCACTCGCTCACTCCTCTCGCTCACTCTACTCGCTCACTCTCACTCCACTCTCTCACTCCATTCTCACTCTCACTCCACTCTCTCATTCCACTCTCTCACTCCACTCTCTCACTCCACTCTCTCACTATCATTATCTCACTCTCTCATTCCACTCTCTCACTCCACTCTCTCACTCCACTCTCTCACTCCTCTCTCGCATTCCACTCTCTCACTCCATTCTCTCTTTCTCAGGAGAGTCGCTGCCGTTGGCAACATCCAATCAGGTTCTGATCCGATTCACCTCCAAAGGCCAATCCAGCTCCAAAGGATTCCACCTGGTGTATCAAGGTAACACACACACACACACACACACACACACACACACACACACACACACACACACACACACACACACACACACACACACACACACACACACGAGTACATCTCACCCCTCTCTGTACCTCTCAGCCTGTTCTAACAGGAATGTTACCCTACTTTAATTATGTCTCTAAACATGTTTAACTGTGCTAAAGGGTTAACTATAGGTCTCTATCTACATGGTTTAACTGTGCTAAAGGGTAAACTATAGGTCTCTATCTACAAGGTTTAACTGTGCTAAAGGGTTAACTATAGGTCTCTAACCATGTTTAACTGTGCTAAAGGGTAAACTATAGGTCATAAACCATGTTTAACTGTGCTAAAGGGTAAACTATAGGTCTCTATCTACAAGGTTTAACTGTGCTAAAGGGTTAACTATAGGTCTCTATCTACATGGTTTAACTGTGCTAAAGGGTTAACTATAGGTCTCTATCTACAAGGTTTAACTGTGCTAAAGGGTAAACTATAGGTCTCTATCTACATGGTTTAACTGTGCTAAAGGGTTAACTATAGGTCATAAACCATGTTTAACTGTGCTAAAGGGTTAACTATAGGTCTCTATCTACAAGGTTTAACTGTGCTAAAGGGTTAACTATATGTCTCTATCTACAAGGTTTAACTGTGCTAAAGGGTTAACTATAGGTCTCTAACCATGTTTAACTGTGCTGAAGGGTTAACTATAGGTCATAAACCATGTTTAACTGTGCTGAAGGGTTAACTATAGGTCATAAACCATGTTTAACTGTGCTGAAGGGTTAACTATAGGTCTCTATCTACAAGGTTTAACTGTGCTAAAGGGTTAACTATAGGTCATAAACCATGTTTAACTGTGCTAAAGGGTTAACTATAGGTCTCTATCTACAAGGTTTAACTGTGCTAAAGGGTAAACTATAGGTCTCTAACCATGTTTAACTGTGCTGAAGGGTTAACTATAGGTCTCTATCTACATGGTTTAACTGTGCTAAAGGGTTAACTATAGGTCTCTAACCATGTTTAACTGTGCTAAAGGGTAAACTATATGTCTCTATCTACATGGTTTAACTGTGCTGAAGGGTAAACTATAGGTCTCTATCTACATGGTTTAACTGTGCTGAAGGGTAAACTATAGGTCTCTATCTACAAGGTTTAACTGTGCTAAAGGGTTAACTATAGGTCATAAACCATGTTTAACTGTGCTAAAGGGTTAACTATAGGTCTCTATCTACAAGGTTTAACTGTGCTAAAGGGTAAACTATAGGTCTCTAACCATGTTTAACTGTGCTGAAGGGTAAACTATAGGTCATAAACCATGTTTAACTGTGCTGAAGGGTAAACTATAGGTCTCTATCTACAAGGTTTAACTGTGCTGAAGGGTTAACTATAGGTCTCTATCTACAAGGTTTAACTGTGCTAAAGGGTAAACTATATGTCTCTATCTACAAGGTTTAACTGTGCTAAAGGGTAAACTATAGGTCATAAACCATGTTTAACTGTGCTAAAGGGTTAACTATAGGTCTCTAACCATGTTTAACTGTGCTAAAGGGTAAACTATATGTCTCTATCTACAAGGTTTAACTGTGCTAAAGGGTAAACTATATGTCTCTATCTACAAGGTTTAACTGTGCTAAAGGGTTAACTATAGGTCATAAACCATGTTTAACTGTGCTAAAGGGTTAACTATAGGTCTCTATCTACAAGGTTTAACTGTGCTAAAGGGTAAACTATAGGTCTCTAACCATGTTTAACTGTGCTGAAGGGTAAACTATAGGTCATAAACCATGTTTAACTGTGCTGAAGGGTAAACTATAGGTCTCTATCTACAAGGTTTAACTGTGCTGAAGGGTTAACTATAGGTCTCTATCTACAAGGTTTAACTGTGCTAAAGGGTAAACTATATGTCTCTATCTACAAGGTTTAACTGTGCTAAAGGGTAAACTATAGGTCATAAACCATGTTTAACTGTGCTAAAGGGTTAACTATAGGTCTCTAACCATGTTTAACTGTGCTAAAGGGTAAACTATATGTCTCTATCTACAAGGTTTAACTGTGCTAAAGGGTAAACTATATGTCTCTATCTACAAGGTTTAACTGTGCTAAAGGGTAAACTATAGGTCATAAACCATGTTTAACTGTGCTAAAGGGTTAACTATAGGTCTCTATCTACATGGTTTAACTGTGCTAAAGGGTAAACTATATGTCTCTATCTACAAGGTTTAACTGTGCTAAAGGGTTAACTATAGGTCTCTATCTACAAGGTTTAACTGTGCTAAAGGGTAAACTATATGTCTCTAACCATGTTTAACTGTGCTAAAGGGTAAACTATAGGTCATAAACCATGTTTAACTGTGCTAAAGGGTTAACTATAGGTCATAAACCAGGTTTAACTGTGCTAAAGGGTAAACTATATGTCTCTATCTACAAGGTTTAACTGTGCTAAAGGGTAAACTATAGGTCATAAACCATGTTTAACTGTGCTAAAGGGTTAACTATAGGTCATAAACCAGGTTTAACTGTGATAAAGGGTAAACTATATGTCTCTATCTACAAGGTTTAACTGTGCTAAAGGGTTAACTATAGGTCGCTATCTACAAGGTTTAACTGTGCTAAAGAGTTAACTATAGGTCTCTATCTACAAGGTTTAACTGTGCTAAAGGGTAAACTATAGGTCTCTATCTACAAGGTTTAACTGTGCTAAAGGGTTAACTATAGGTCTCTATCTACATGGTTTAACTGTGCTAAAGGGTTAACTATAGGTCTCTATCTACAAGGTTTAACTGTGCTAAAGAGTTAACTATAGGTCTCTATCTACATGGTTTAACTGTGCTAAAGGGTAAACTATGTGTCTAGATATAAAAAAAATATGATCAGTCTTTACATTTCTAAAACAGAAGGAATATAATATCTATTGTTACAGGAAACTAATTCTATACATATAGAGGGAAAATAACTTGGTTACTTTTCCCGTGGGTGAAAAACTCAAAATGGGTAATGATATTATTTGTAACATTCTTACCATCCAAACAGACCTATGTCATTGGACCGTATGTATGTTATTACCCCGTATGTTACTGGACCATATGTTATTACCCCGTATGTTACTGGACCGTATGTTACTGGACCGTATGTTATTAGCCCGTATGTTACTGGACCGTATGTTATTACCCCGTATGTTACTGGACCGTATGTTACTGGACCGTATGTTATTAGCCCGTATGTTACTGGACCGTATGTCATTGGACCGTATGTTATTGGACCGTATGTTATTGGACCGAATGTCATTACCCCGTATGTTATTGGACCGTATGTTACTGGACCGTATGTCATTACCCCGTATGTTATTGGACCGTATGTTAATGGACCGTATGTTATTGGACCGTATGTCATTACCCCGTATGTTATTGGACCGTATGTTACTGGACCGTATGTCATTGGACCGTATGTATGTTATTAACCCGTATGTTACTGGACCGTATGTTATTGGACCGTATGTTATTGGACTGTATGTTATTACCCCGTATGTTACTGGACCGTATGTTATTGGACCGTATGTTATTACCCCGTATGTTATTGGACCGTATGTTACTGGACCGTATGTTACTGGACCGTATGTTACTGGAACGTATGTTATTGGACCGTATGTTACTGGACCGTATGTTATTGGACTGTATGTTACTGGACCGTATGTTATTGGACCGTATGTTACTGGACCGTATGTTATTGGACCGTATGTTACTGGACCGTATGTTATTGGACCGTATGTTACTGGACCGTATGTTATTGGACCGTATGTTATTGGACCGCATGTTATTACCACGTATGTTACTGGACCGCATGTTATTACCCCATATGTTACTGGACCGCATGTTATTAACACGTATGTTATTGGACCGTATGTTATTGGACTGTATGTTATTACCCCGTATGTTACTGGACCGTATGTTATTACCCCGTATGTTACTGGACCGTATGTCATTACCCCGTATGTTACTGGACCATATGTCATTACCCCGTATGTTCCTGGACCGTATGTTATTGGACCGTATGTCATTACCCCGTATTTTATTGGACTGTATGTTACTGGACCGTATGTTATTGGACCGTATGTTACTGGATCGTATGTTATTGGACCGTATGTTAATGGGCCGTATGTCATTGGACCGTATGTTATTAACCCGTATGTTATTACCCCGTATGTTATTACCCCGTATGTTATTGGACCGTATGTTATTACCCCGTATGTTATTGGACCGTATGTTACTGCACCGTATGTTATTGGACCGTATGTTAATGGACCGTATGTCATTACCCCGTATGTTATTGGACCGTATATCATTACCCCGTATGTTATTACCCCGTATGTTATTGGACCGTATGTTATTACCCCGTATGTTATTACCCCGTATGTTATTACCCCGTATGTTATTGGACCATATGTTATTACCCCGTATGTTATTGGACCATATGTTATTACCCCGTATGTTATTGGACCATATGTTATTACCCCGTATGTTATTGGACCGTATGTTATTGTACCGTGTGTTATTGGACCGTATGTTATTGGACCGTATGTTATTACCCCGTATGTCATTGGACCGTATGTTATTGGACTGTATGTTATTACCCCGTATGTTATTACCCCGTATGTTATTACCCCGTATGTTACTGGACCGTATGTTATTTCCCCCTATGTTATTACCCCTTATGTTATTGGACCGTATGTCATTTGACCGTGTGTTATTGGACCGTGTGTTTTTGGACTGTATGTTATTGGACCGTATGTTATTACCCCGTATGTCATTGGACCGTATGTTATTACCCCGTATGTTATTACCCCGTATGTTATTACCCCGTATGTTATTACCCCGTATGTTACTGGACTGTATGTTATTACCCCCTATGTTATTACCCCGTATGTTATTGGACCGTATGTCATTGGACCGTATGTTATTACCCCGTATGTTATTACCCCGTATGGTATTACCCCGTATGTTACTGGACTGTATGTTATTACCCCCTATGTTATTACCCCGTATGTCATTGGACCGTATGTTATTACCCCGTATGTTACTGGACTGTATGTTATTGGACCGTATGTTTTTACCCCGTATGTTATTACCCCGTATGTTATTACCCCGTATGTTATTACCCCGTATGTTACTGGACTGTATGTTATTACCCCCTATGTTATTACCCCGTATGTTATTGGACCGTATGTCATTGGACCGTATGTTATTACCCCGTATGTTACTGGACCGTATGTTATTACCCCCTATGTTTTTACCCCATATGTTATTGGACCGTATGTCATTGGACCGTATGTTATTGGACCTTGTGTTATTACCCCGTATGTTATTGGACCGTGTGTTATTGGACCGTATGTTATTGGACCGTATGTCATTGGACCGTATGTCATTGGACCGTATGTCATTGGACCGTGTGTTATTGGACCGTATGTATGTTATTAACCCGTATGTTACTGGACCGTATGTTATTGGACCGTATGTTATTGGACTGTATGTTATTACCCCGTATGTTACTGGACCGTATGTTATTGGACCGTATGTTATTACCCCGTATGTTATTGGACCGTATGTTACTGGACCGTATGTTACTGGACCGTATGTTACTGGAACGTATGTTATTGGACCGTATGTTACTGGACCGTATGTTATTGGACTGTATGTTACTGGACCGTATGTTATTGGACCGTATGTTACTGGACCGTATGTTATTGGACCGTATGTTACTGGACCGTATGTTATTGGACCGTATGTTACTGGACCGTATGTTATTGGACCGTATGTTATTGGACCGCATGTTATTACCACGTATGTTACTGGACCGCATGTTATTACCCCATATGTTACTGGACCGCATGTTATTAACACGTATGTTATTGGACCGTATGTTATTGGACTGTATGTTATTACCCCGTATGTTACTGGACCGTATGTTATTACCCCGTATGTTACTGGACCGTATGTCATTACCCCGTATGTTACTGGACCATATGTCATTACCCCGTATGTTCCTGGACCGTATGTTATTGGACCGTATGTCATTACCCCGTATTTTATTGGACTGTATGTTACTGGACCGTATGTTATTGGACCGTATGTTACTGGATCGTATGTTATTGGACCGTATGTTAATGGGCCGTATGTCATTGGACCGTATGTTATTAACCCGTATGTTATTACCCCGTATGTTATTACCCCGTATGTTATTGGACCGTATGTTATTACCCGTATGTTATTGGACCGTATGTTACTGCACCGTATGTTATTGGACCGTATGTTAATGGACCGTATGTCATTACCCCGTATGTTATTGGACCGTATATCATTACCCCGTATGTTATTACCCCGTATGTTATTGGACCGTATGTTATTACCCCGTATGTTATTACCCCGTATGTTATTACCCCGTATGTTATTGGACCATATGTTATTACCCCGTATGTTATTGGACCATATGTTATTACCCCGTATGTTATTGGACCATATGTTATTACCCCGTATGTTATTGGACCGTATGTTATTGTACCGTGTGTTATTGGACCGTATGTTATTGGACCGTATGTTATTACCCCGTATGTCATTGGACCGTATGTTATTGGACTGTATGTTATTACCCCGTATGTTATTACCCCGTATGTTATTACCCCGTATGTTACTGGACCGTATGTTATTTCCCCTATGTTATTACCCCTTATGTTATTGGACCGTATGTCATTTGACCGTGTGTTATTGGACCGTGTGTTTTTGGACTGTATGTTATTGGACCGTATGTTATTACCCCGTATGTCATTGGACCGTATGTTATTACCCCGTATGTTATTACCCCGTATGTTATTACCCCGTATGTTATTACCCCGTATGTTACTGGACTGTATGTTATTACCCCCTATGTTATTACCCCGTATGTTATTGGACCGTATGTCATTGGACCGTATGTTATTACCCCGTATGTTATTACCCCGTATGGTATTACCCCGTATGTTACTGGACTGTATGTTATTACCCCCTATGTTATTACCCCGTATGTCATTGGACCGTATGTTATTACCCCGTATGTTACTGGACTGTATGTTATTGGACCGTATGTTTTTACCCCGTATGTTATTACCCCGTATGTTATTACCCCGTATGTTATTACCCCGTATGTTACTGGACTGTATGTTATTACCCCCTATGTTATTACCCCGTATGTTATTGGACCGTATGTCATTGGACCGTATGTTATTACCCCGTATGTTACTGGACCGTATGTTATTACCCCCTATGTTTTTACCCCATATGTTATTGGACCGTATGTCATTGGACCGTATGTTATTGGACCTTGTGTTATTACCCCGTATGTTATTGGACCGTGTGTTATTGGACCGTATGTTATTGGACCGTATGTCATTGGACCGTATGTCATTGGACCGTATGTCATTGGACCGTATGTTATTGGACCGTATGTCATTGGACCGTATGTCATTGGACCGTATGTTATTGGACCGTGTGTTATTGGACCGTGTGTTATTGGACCGTATGTTATTGGACCGTATGTTATTGGACCGTATGTTATTGGACCGTATGTTATTGGACCGTATGTTATTGGACCGTATGTCATTGGACCGTATGTTATTGGACCGTATGTCATTGGACCGTGTGTTATTGGACCGTATGTTATTGGACCGTGTGTTATTGGACCGTATGTTATTGGACCGTATGTTATTGGACCGTATGTCATTGGACCGTGTGTTATTGGACCGTATGTTATTGGACCGTGTGTCATTGGACCGTGTGTTATTGGACCGTATGTTATTGGACCGTAAACATATATGGCTCATTTATTTATATGGTTCAAATAATGATGATCCACACATCTTTGAGAATATATACTGTATAATAAATCATCAAGCTCTCAAACAATACAAGACCCTATTATTATGATGGGAGATTATAATACTGTGTGGAAATGAGGAGAGACGAACTTATCACACAAGTCAGAGTTATACTTAAACAATATCTTTATTCACTTATTAATAAGGGAGCAGGTTAATATAACACACACATATAAAGTGAATCGATTAAGTGCTCTACGATAAGGATGGCTGATCGACGAATCACGCTCAGACGAGACAAAAGTACAAAGGTCTTTTATAGCTAAGATACATCCCTTTACCTCTACCTACATGAAGACCAATAGATTTATAGAATGGCTCACAAGGTTAAGATTTGTATGAAAGATACCTACAATTCATAACAGAGAGTATCTGCTGTGTCAACAGTTCTCATTGGGTAGAGACCAGGGTCTGGCCCTCCGACTCCACACTGGAGCCATCTCTCCCTGGTACCATATAGAGCAGAAACATTAACTCATGTTCTCTGGAAAGCTCTTTAGGTTTTATCACCCAAAAGACATCGTACATCTCCTTTGTCAGTGTTATCTCCCAGAGGCTCATCCTCAGTAGAACACACACACACACAATAGTTCTAATAACCCTCTATTCTGTTGCATAAAACAACCAATACACTTATTATAACATAATGTTGCAAGTTTTGATAAATAATTGATAATAATTGATAAATTACTCAATTGACCATGAAGGAAATCACACTACAAACTATCACCCTCATGGTCTTTCATGGTTATATTGGAACTAGTGGATACATGGAGGTTTAATATCCTGACTTAGTGAGATATACATGGAGGAGGTTTAATAGCCTGACCTAGTGAGATATACATGGAGGAGGTTTAATATCCTGACTTAGTGAGATATACATGGAGGAGGTTTAATAGCCTGACCTAGTGAGATATACATGGAGGAGGTTTAATATCCTGACTTAGTGAGATATACATGGAGGAGGTTTAATATCCTGACCTAGTGAGATATACATGGAGGAGGTTTAATATCCTGACCTAGTGAGATATACATGGAGGAGGTTTAATATCCTGACCTAGTGAGGTATACATGGAGGAGGTTTAATACCCTGACCTAGTGAGATATACATGGAGGTTTAATACCCTGACCTAGTGAGATATACATGGAGGAGGTTTAATATCCTGACCTAGTGAGATATACATGGAGGAGGTTTAATATCCTAACCTAGTGAGATATACATGGAGGAGGTTTAATATCCTGACCTAGTGAGATATACATGGAGGAGGTTTAATATCCTGACCTAGTGAGATATACATGGAGGAGGTTTAATATCCTGACCTAGTGAGATATACATGGAGGTTTAATATCCTGACCTAGTGAGATATACATGGAGGAGGTTTAATATCCTGACCTAGTGAGATATACATGGAGGAGGTTTAATATCCTGACTTAGTGAGATATACATGGAGGTTTAATATCCTGACCTAGTGAGATATACATGGAGGAGGTTTAATATCCTGACCTAGTGAGATATACATGGAGGAGGTTTAATATCCTGACCTAGTGAGATATACATGGAGGAGGTTTAATATCCTGACCTAGTGAGATATACATGGAGGAGGTTTAATATCCTGACCTAGTGAGATATACATGGAGGAGTTTTAATATCCTAACCTAGTGAGATATACATGGAGGAGGTTTAATATCCTGACCTAGTGAGATATACATGGAGGAGGTTTAATATCCTGACCTAGTGAGATATACATGGAGGAGGTTTAATATCCTGACCTAGTGAGATATACATGGAGGAGGTTTAATATCCTGACCTAGTGAGATATACATGGAGGAGGTTTAATATCCTGACCTAGTGAGATATACATGGAGGAGGTTTAATATCCTGACCTAGTGAGATATACATGGAGGAGGTTTAATATCCTGACTTAGTGAGATATACATGGAGGAGGTTTAATATCCTGACTTAGTGAGATATACATGGAGGTTTAATATCCTGACCTAGTGAGATATACATGGAGGAGGTTTAATATCCTGACCTAGTGAGATATACATGGAGGTTTAATACCCTAACCTAGTGAGATATACATGGAGGAGGTTTAATATCCTGACCTAGTGAGATATACATGGAGGTTTAATACCCTAACCTAGTGAGATATACATGGAGGTTTAATATCCTAACCTAGTGAGATATACATGGAGGAGGTTTAATATCCTGACTTAGTGAGATATACAGGAGGCTAAGTCAAGATACTCGTTTTTGATTACTTTCTTAGGTCATTCTCGTTGGCACCAAAATTTTATTTTTTAATTGATAGTGGACAGAATGTGGTCCGCCCACCTCTCCTACCCCGCCCACCTCTCCTACCCCGCCCACCTCTCCTACCCCGCCCACCTCTCCTACTCCGCCCACCTCTCCTGCAGGAAGTAAGCACATCCAAACCCAGTAAACAGAGCAGGAAGGGGCCGTCACAGATGACAACTTGTTTTTCACAAAGACAGAAGAATTTATAACAAACTTGTTCTGAAATAACATAGGTACAGCAGATCCCCTTATTGTATGGGACACCCTGCAATTCAATTCTCATCTTTAAAACAAAAAGCAATTTATGTCAAAAGTGTCTATGTTACCAAAGGAAATTTAATGACTAACAGAACAGATAGATAGCAATAAAAACTGAACCATAGAGGCACTGAATAAGTTAGAGGAAAAACAAAAATAAATGGAGGAACTTATTCAAGAAAGATCCCGTGTAATATATTACAACAAAAAAAAGCGAACTGGATGGAATATTTGGAAAAATACACAAAATAATGTTTTTATCTTCAGAAGGGAAATGCCAAAAATAATTTACAGAAACTTGTTACAAATGACTCATCCGTGATTCACCAAACTATATTTTGAAAGAGCAAAGTATTTTAAGCATTTTTTATTTTATTTTTCAGTCTCTTCCATCTCCTCTAACTGAAGTTAATTGTAAAGGATTCATTTTTCTATTAATAACGTCAAATTAATAGTCGTACAGAAAGATTAATGTGAAGGTTAAATTACAGAGGAGGAAGTTCTTGATGCAGTTAAAGTCTGGGAAAAGTCCAGGGCTGGATGGCAGACCAGTTGAGGTATAAAACACCCACGTCCTTGTCCTCAGAGGTCCGTTATAGTTTTAACCATTAAGTTAAAGTCCGGGAAAAGTCCAGGGCTGGATGGCAGACCAGTTGAGGTATAAAACACCCACGTCCTTGTCCTCAGAGGTCCGTTATAGTTTTAACCATTCATTGAAAACGGTAGATTATATCAGACACTCAACAAGAAGGTCTGATGTCATTATTACTGAAACAGGATCCAATGTGGTCAATATAAAGACCCATTTAAAACATTAGAGTCGTACTGCAGTGCCAGCTGTGCCATCAGAGTCCCTGGGTTCGCGCCCAGGCTCTGTCGTAACCGGCCGCGACCGGGAGGTACGTGGGGCGACGCACAATTGGCCTAGCGTCGTCCAGGTTAGGGAGGGCTTGGTCGGTAGGGATGTCCTTGTCTCATCGCGCACCAGCGACTCCTGTAGCGGGCCGGGCGCAGTGCGCGCTAACCAAGGTTGCCGGGTGCACGGTGTGTTAAGAAGCAGTACGGCTGGTTGGGTTGTGTATCGGAGGACGCATGACATTCAACCTTCGTCTCTCCCGAGCCCGTACGGGAGTTGTAGCGATGAGACAAGATAGTAGCTACTACAATAATTGGATACCACGAAAATTGGGGAGAAAAAGGGGTAAAATTCAACAAAAAATAAATAAATAAACATTAGAGTCACCATACAGTTAGTTCAGTGTTGGGATGTTAAACATTAGAGTCACCATACAGTTAGTTCAGTGTTGGGATGTTAAACATTAGAGTCACCATACAGTTAGTTCAGTGTTGGGATGTTAAACATTAGAGTCACCATACAGTTAGTTCAGTGTTGGGATGTTAAACATTAGAGTCACCATACAGTTAGTTCAGTGTTGGGATGTTAAACATTAGAGTCACCATACAGTTAGTTCAGTGTTGGGATGTTAAACATTAGAGTCACCATACAGTTAGTTCAGTGTTGGGATGTTAAACATTAGAGTCACCATACAGTTAGTTCAGTGTTGGGATGTTAAACATTAGAGTCACCATACAGTTAGTTCAGTGTTGGGATGTTAAACATTAGAGTCACCATACAGTTAGTTCAGTGTTGGGATGTAAAACTTTAGAGTCACCTTAGTTCAGTGTTGGGATGTTAAACATTAGAGTCACCTTAGTTCAGTGTTGGGATGTTAAACATTAGAGTCACCTTACAGTTAGTTCAGTGTTGGGATGTAAAACATTAGAGTCACCTTAGTTCAGTGTTGGGATGTTAAACATTAGAGTCACCTTACAGTTAGTTCAGTGTTTTGATGTAAAACATTTCTAGCTAAATGCTTGTCACATAGAATTAAAAAGGTGTTGTTGGATATTATTCATCCTAATCAGACAGGTTTTTTACATGGACATTGGAGATAATATAAGACAAGTACTACACCAGGCCTGGTATTCATAGCTGACTTTGAAAAGGCCTTTGATAAAGTCCGACTAGAATTTATACATAAATATCTGGACTGCTTGGACTCTAATGCAATAGATTACAGTCATGTATAGTAACCAGCAGGTGTAAAATAGTAAATAATGTTTACTTCTCAGAAAAAAACTAAATTATCTAGAGGAGTATAAACAAGGCTGTCCACTATCTGCATCACTACAGACCTTGGTTCAAATTCAGGCTGTATCACTTCCGGCTGTGATTGGGAGTCCCGTAGGGCGGTGCCCAGCGTTATTCAGGTTTGGCCGGGGTCGGCCGTCATTTGGAGTCCCGTAGGGCGGTGCCCAGCGTTATTCAGGTTTGGCCGGGGTCGGCCGTCATTTGGAGTCCCGTAGGGCGGTGCCCAGCGTTATTCAGGTTTGGCCGGGGTCGGCCGTCATTTGGAGTCCCGTAGGGCGGTGCCCAGCGCTATTCAGGTTTGGCCGGGGTCGGCCGTCATTGGGAGTCCCGTAGGGCGGTGCCCAGCGTTATTCAGGTTTGGCCGGGGTCGGCCGTCATTGGGAGTCCCGTAGGGCGGTGCCCAGCGTTATTCAGGTTTGGCCGGGGTCGGCCGTCATTGGGAGTCCCGTAGGGCGGTGCCCAGCGTTATTCAGGTTTGGCCGGGGTCGGCCGTCATTGGGAGTCCCGTAGGGCGGTGCCCAGCGTTATTCAGGTTTGGCCGGGGTCGGCCGTCATTGGGAGTCCCGTGGGGCGGTGCCCAGCGTTATTCAGGTTTGGCCGGGGTCGGCCGTCATTGGGAGTCCCGTAGGGCGGTGCCCAGCGTTATTCAGGTTTGGCCGGGGTCGGCCGTCATTGGGAGTCCCGTAGGGCGGTGCCAGCGTTAAACAGGTTTGGCCGGGGATTGGAAAAGATTCAGACAATCATTGGAGTCCCGTACAGGCGGTGCCCAGCGTTATTCAGGTTTGGCCGGGGTCGGCCGTCATTGGGAGTCCCGTAGGGCGGTGCCCAGCGTTATTCAGGTTTGGCCGGGGTCGGCCGTCATTGTAAATAACAAGTTGTTCTTAACTGCCACTTTAAACAAAGGTTACACACGGGGTGATTGGAAAAGATTCAGACAATTACATTGATAGAAGCCACAATCTACAGTATCTGCAATATTAAAGCTGCTCTACTATAAAATAACATTTAATAAACTATTTTTCTCAGAAGGTTTATTTAGGGGCCGGAGTTTCCCTTGTCAGGAGAAACTCGGGGTTCTAGATAATCACCAGAAAGTTTATTTAGGGGCCGGAGTTTCCCTTGTCAGGAGAAACTCGGGTTCTAGATAATCACCAGAAGGTTTAATTAGGGGCCGGAGTTTCCCTTGTCAGGAGAAACTCGGGGTTCTAGATAATCACCAGAAGGTTTATTTAGGGGCCGGAGTTTCCCTTGTCAGGAGAAACTCGGGGTTCTAGATAATCACCAGAAGGTTTAATTAGGGGCTGGAGTTTCCCTTGTCAGGAGAAACTCGGGGTTCTAGATAATCACCAGAAGGTTTATTTAGGGGCTGGAGTTTCCCTTGTCAGGAGAAACTCGGGGTTCTAGATAATCACCAGAAGGTTTATTTAGGGGCTGGAGTTTCCCTTGTCAGGAGAAACTCGGGGTTCTAGATAATCACCAGAAGGTTTATTTAGGGGCCGGAGTTTCCCTTGTCAGGAGAAACTCGGGGTTCTAGATAATCACCAGAAGGTTTATTTAGGGGCTGGAGTTTCCCTTGTCAGGAGAAACTCGGGGTTCTAGATAATCACCAGAAGGTTTAATTAGGGGCTGGAGTTTCCCTTGTCAGGAGAAACTCGGGGTTCTAGATAATCACCAGAAGGTTTAATTAGGGGCTGGAGTTTCCCTTGTCAGGAGAAACTCGGGGTTCTAGATAATCACCAGAAGGTTTAATTAGGGGCTGGAGTTTCCCTTGTCAGGAGAAACTCGGGGTTCTAGATAATCACCAGAAGGTTTAATTAGGGGCTGGAGTTTCCCTTGTCAGGAGAAACTCGGGGTTCTAGATAATCACCAGAAGGTTTATTTAGGGGCGGAGTTTCCCTTGTCAGGAGAAACTCGGGGTTCTAGATAATCACCAGAAGGTTTATTTAGGGGCCGGAGTTTCCCTTGTCAGGAGAAACTCGGGTTCTAGATAATCACCAGAAGGTTTAATTAGGGGCTGGAGTTTCCCTTGTCAGGAGAAACTCGGGGTTCTAGATAATCACCAGAAGGTTTATTTAGGGGCCGGAGTTTCCCTTGTCAGGAGAAACTCGGGGTTCTAGATAATCACCAGAAGGTTTATTTAGGGGCTGGAGTTTCCCTTGTCAGGAGAAACTCGGGGTTCTAGATAATCACCAGAAGGTTTAATTAGGGGCTGGAGTTTCCCTTGTCAGGAGAAACTCGGGGTTCTAGATAATCACCAGAAGGTTTAATTAGGGGCTGGAGTTTCCCTTGTCAGGAGAAACTCGGGGTTCTAGATAATCACCAGAAGGTTTAATTAGGGGCTGGAGTTTCCCTTGTCAGGAGAAACTCGGGGTTCTAGATAATCACCAGAAGGTTTAATTAGGGGCTGGAGTTTCCCTTGTCAGGAGAAACTCGGGGTTCTAGATAATCACCAGAAGGTTTAATTAGGGGCTGGAGTTTCCCTTGTCAGGAGAAACTCGGGGTTCTAGATAATCACCAGAAGGTTTATTTAGGGGCTGGAGTTTCCCTTGTCAGGAGAAACTCGGGGTTCTAGATAATCACCAGAAGGTTTAATTAGAGGCCGGAGTTTCCCTTGTCAGGAGAAACTCGGGGTTCTAGATAATCACCAGAAGGTTTATTTAGGGGCTGGAGTTTCCCTTGTCAGGAGAAACTCGGGGTTCTAGATAATCACCAGAAGGTTTAATTAGGGGCTGGAGTTTCCCTTGTCAGGAGAAACTCGGGGTTCTAGATAATCACCAGAAGGTTTAATTAGGGGCTGGAGTTTCCCTTGTCAGGAGAAACTCGGGGTTCTAGATAATCACCAGAAGGTTTAATTAGGGGCTGGAGTTTCCCTTGTCAGGAGAAACTCGGGGTTCTAGATAATCACCAGAAGGTTTATTTAGGGGCTGGAGTTTCCCTTGTCAGGAGAAACTCGGGGTTCTAGATAATCACCAGAAGGTTTAATTTAGGGGCTGGAGTTTCCCTTGTCAGAGAAACTCAGGGTTCTAGATAATCACCAGAAGGTTTAATTAGGGGCTGGAGTTTCCCTTGTCAGGAGAAACTCGGGTTCTAGATAATCACCAGAAGGTTTATTTAGGGGCCAAGGAGTTTCCCTTTCAGTCCCAGAGAGAAAGGAGGACGGGGAATAACTTTGGGGTTCCGCTTTGAGATAATCACCAGAAGGTTTATTTAGGGGCTAACTGGAACTTTCCCTTGTCAGGAGAAACTCAGGGTTCTAGATAATCACCAGAAGGTTTAATTAGGGGACACAGAGTTTCCCTGTCAGGAGAAACTCAGGGTTCTAGATAATCACAGAGACACACCTGTGTAGTAAAGCTACCTGTAGTGGACCAGACAAACACTCTTCTTCTCTTCCTCTGACAGCGGTGCCACAGAGACACAGTGCCACCCAGTGCACTTCAGTCCCAGGTAGGACCAGAGACACACCTGGGAGGAGGACACACCTGTATACGGGAATAACTTTGCTGTGGGAGCACACCTGATCCGCTTATGAATGTTCCCCCACAGGATACGTATTGGAGGGAGACCACCTGCCATAGGTAGGACACAGTCTGACTGTCCCCAACACAGAGACCCTGGCACACCTAACTGGAACTCATCTATACCCAGCTGTATAGGTAGGACACAGAGACACACCTGTGTAGGTAGGACACAGAGACACACCTGTATAGGTAGGACACAGAGACACACCTGTATAGGTAGGACACAGAGACACACCTGTATAGGTAGGACACAGAGACACACCTGTATAGGTAGGACACAGAGACACACCTGTATAGGTAGGACACAGAGACACACCTGTATAGGTAGGACACAGAGACACACCTGTATAGGTAGGACACAGAGACACACCTGTATACACACCTGGTAGGACACAGAGACACACCTGTGTAGGTAGGACACAGAGACACACCTGTATAGGTAGGACACAGAGACACACCTGTGTAGGTAGGACACAGAGACACACCTGTATAGGTAGGACACAGAGACACACCTGTATAGGTAGGACACAGAGGCACACCTGTATAGGTAGGACACAGAGACACACCTGTATAGGTAGGACACAGAGACACACCTGTATAGGTAGGACACAGAGACACACCTCTATAGGTAGGACACAGAGACACCTGTCTACTCTGATAAGGAGGGACTCTAACCAACTAGCCCCTCCCAGATTGATGTAGGCTGCCAGCCATCCCATCGCCCCTAGCAACCAGTCCAAACGCAGCCATGCGACCACACAGGTGGCAGTACTGCTGTGGGTCAAACACACACACACACACACACACACACACACACACACACACACACACACACACACACACACACACACACTCCTTGAAACCCGTGATGAGGCAGATGTTCACCTGTGCGCTCCAGTGCAGCCACCAGATGTGGCAGCAAGCAGGGAACACCGTGTTAACACATTGGACACAGAGATTCAGAATGTCTTCTACTGTGTTGACACATTGGACACAGAGATTCAGAATGTCTTCCACTGTGTTGACACATTGGACACAGAGATGTAGAATGTCTTCCATTGTGTTGACACATTGGACACAGAGATTCAGAATGTCTTCTACTGTGTTGACACATTGGACACAGAGATGTAGAATGTCTTCTACTGTGTTGACACATTGGACACAGAGATGTAGAATGTCTTCTACTGTGTTGACACATTGGACACAGAGATGTAGAATGTCTTCTACTGTGTTGACACATTGGACACAGAGATGTAGAATGTCTTCCATTGTGTTTGCCTCTGTGTTTTTTCTTACTTCTTTGCATTTTTCTTGATTCTCTCGATGATAATGTCCCTGTTTGGTTCATGTTGTTCTCTCTCTTTACTTGTCTTTCTCTCTATTTCATTTCTGACCCTCTCCCTCCCTCCCTCCCTCCCTCCCTCCCTCCCTCTCCTCTCCTCCCTCCTCTCCTCCTCTCCTCCCTCCCTCCCACTCTCTCTCTCCTCCCTCCCCTCCCTCCCTCCCTCCCTCCCTCCCTCCCCCCTCCCTCCCTCCCTCCCTCCCTCCCTCTCCTCTCCATCTCCTCTCCTCCCCTCCCTCCCTCCCTCCCTCCCTCCCTCCCTCCCTCCCTCCCTCTCTCCCTCTCCTCTCCTCTCCCTCCTCTCCACTCCCTCTCCCTCTCCTCCCTCCCCTCCCCTCCCTCCCTCCCTCCCTCCCTCCCTCCCTCCAGTACCATGTGGTGGTAATCTGACCCAGAGGACCGGTACCATCCTGTCTCCTGGTTTTCCTGAGCCCTATCTCAACAGCCTCAACTGTGTCTGGAAGATCACGGTCCCGGAAGGATCAGGAATACAAGTATGAACCTCTGAGTATCTTACCTCTATATTTTTTCACCCTCCTGTCAGAAGCTTTTCATTGAGTCTTGAACAGCCTTTAAACATTTCCTAAACAGCTTCTACCCACAAGCTTCTATCCTGTTGTCTAGTCACTTTACCCCTACCTACAGTATACTTCTGTTACTGTCTATTATCTATCCTTTACCCCTACCTACAGTATACTTCTGTTACTGTCTATTATCTATCCTTTACCTACAGTATACTGCTGCTACTGTCTATTATCTATCCTTTACCCCTACCTACAGTATACTGATGTTACTGTCTATTATCTATCCTTTACCCCTACCTACAGTATAATGCTGTTACTGTCTATTATCTATCCTTTACCCCTACCTACAGTATACTGCTATTACTGTCTATTATCTATCCTTTACCCCTACCTACAGTATACTGCTGTTACTGTCTATTATCTATCCTTTACCCTTACCTACAGTATACTGCTGTTACTGTCTATTATCTATCCTTTACCCCTACCTACAGTATACTGCTGTTACTGTCTATTATCTATCCTTTACCCCTACCTACAGTATACTGCTGTTACTGTCTATTATCTATCCTTTACCCCTACCTACAGTATACTGCTGTTACTGTCTATTATCTATCCTTTACCCCTACCTACAGTATACTGCTGTTACTGTCTATTATCTATCCTTTACCCCTACCTACAGTATACTCTCCTACTCCTCTTATCTATCCTTTACCCTCCTCAGTATACTCTCCTCTGTCTATTATCTATCTCCCCTACCCCTGCTCTCTTCTATCCCTCCCTCCCTTACTCCCTCCTCCCTATACTGCTCCTCTCCTCTCATTCCCTCTTCTCTCCCTCCTCTCCTCTGCATTCCCTGTCTTTTCTATCCTTTCCTCTCCTTTCCTGTCCTCTCCTCTTATCCCCTTTCACCTCTCCTCTCCTCAACTGTATATCCTTCCTCTCCTCCTCAGATCCTGTTACTGTCTATTATCAGTTTTGTGACTGAACAGAACTGGGATTCTCTAGATCTGTTTGATGGAGGAGACCTACAGTACACCATGCTGTTAGCTTCTCAGGTATCTATCCTTTACCCTCTCTCTATCTCCTTGTTTCTCTCTCTATCCTCTATCCCTATCTCATTGTTTCTCTCTATTATCTCCTTGTTTCTCTCTCTCTCTCTCTCTCTCTCTCTCTCCTCTCTCTCTCTCTCTCTATCTCCTTGTTTCTCTCTCTCCTCTCTCCTATCTCCATGTTTCTCTCTCTCCTCTCTCTCCATCTCCTTGTTTCTCTCTCTCCCCTCTCTCTCTATCTCCTTGTTTCTCTCTATCTCCATGTTTCTCTCTCTCTCCCTCTCTATCTCCTTGTTTCTCTCTCTCCTCTCTATCCCATCTCCTCTCCTTGTTTCTCTCTCTCTCCTCTCTCTATCTCCTTGTTTCTCTCTCCTCTCTCCTCCTCTCTCTCTATCTCCTTGTTTCTCTCTCTCAGAACTCTCTCTATCTCATTGTTTCTCTCTCTCCATGCTCTCTAGCCTCTCTCTCTATCTCCTTGTTTCTCTCTCTCTCTCTCTCTCTATCTCCTTGTTTCTCTCTCTCCTCTCTCTCTATCTCCTTGTTTCTCTCTCTCTCTCTCTCTCTCTCTCTCTCTATCTCCTTGTTTCTCTCTCTCTCTCTCTATCCTCTCTCTCTATCTCCTTGTTTCTCTCTCTCTCTCTCTCTATCTCCTTGTTTCTCTCTCTCCCTCTCTCTATCCTCTCTCTCTATCTCCTTGTTTCTCTCTCTCCTCTCTCTCTCTATCTCCTTGTTTCTCTATCTCCTCTCTCTCTCTCTCTCTATCTCCTTGTTTCTCTTTCTCTCTCTCTCTATCTCCTTGTTTCTCTCTCTCCCTCTCTCTATCTCCATCTCCTTGTTTCTCTCTCTCTCTCTCTCTCTATCTCCTTGTTTCTCTCTCTCCTCTCTCTCTATCTCCTTGTTTCTCTCTCTCCTCTCTCTATCCTCTCTCTCTATCTCCTTGTTTCTCTCTCTCCTCTCTCTCTATCTCCTTGTTTCTCTCTCTCATCTCTCTCTCCTCTCTCTCTATCTCCTTGTTTCTCTCTCTCCTCTCTCTATCCTCTCTCTCTATCTCCTTGTTTCTCTCTCTCCTCTCTCTCTCTATCTCCTTGTTTCTCTCTCTCCTCTCTCTCTATCTCCTTGTTTCTCTCTCTCCTCTCTCTATCCTCTCTCTCTATCTCCTTGTTTCTCTCTCTCCTCTCTCTATCCTCTCTCTCTATCTCCTTGTTTCTCTCTCTCCTCTCTCTCTATTTCCTTGTTTCTCTCTCTCCTCTCTCTATCCTCTCTCTCTATCTCCTTGTTTCTCTCTCTCCTCTCTCTCTATCTCCTTGTTTCTCTCTCTCCTCTCTCTCTCCTCTCTCTATCTCCTTGTTTCTCTTTCTCCTCTCTCTCTATCTCCATGTTTCTCTCTCTCCCCTCTCTCTATCTCCATGTTTCTCTCTCTCCTCTCTCTCTCTATCTCCTTGTTTCTCTCTCTCCTCTCTCTCTATCTCCTTGTTTCTCTCTCTCCTCTCTCTCTCCTCTCTCTATCTCCTTGTTTCTCTCTCTCCTCTCTCTATCCTCTCTCTCTATCTCCTTGTTTCTCTCTATCTCCTTGTTTCTCTCTCTCCTCTCTCTCTCCTCTCTCTCTATCTCCTTGTTTCTCTTTCTCCTCTCTCTCTATCTCCATGTTTCTCTCTCTCCCCTCTCTCTATCTCCATGTTTCTCTCTCTCCCCTCTCTCTATCTCCATGTTTCTCTCTCTCCCCTCTCTCTATCTCCATGTTTCTCTCTCTCCTCTCTCTTTCTAATTGTGTCTGTGTGTTTGTGCGTGCATGGTGAAGGGTTGCACCTTTGTTATTATAGGTGAGTTGGGGATGGTGAAGGATCTATCCTCCACCACAGGCTGTCGTTTACCAGTGACTAACCCACTGTGACCTGTTACTATGGAGACAAAGGGAAGCAGCAGTCTATCCTCTTCAATATGTTTTATTTGACCTTTCACCTTTTATTTAACCAGACAAGTCAGTTAAGAACAAATTCTTATTTTCAATGACGGCCCTAAGGAACAGTGGGTTAAATGCCTTGTTCAGGGGGCAGAACAACAGATTTTTACCTTGTCAGCTCAGGGATTCGATCTTGCTACTTTTCAGTTACTAGTCCAATGCTCTAAGACCCCCCTCTAACCAGTAGTCTACCTGCCTCCCCCCTCTAACCACTAGGCTACCTGCCTCCCCCCTCTAACCACTAGGCTACCTGCCTCCCCCTCTAACCACTAGGCTACCTGCCTCCCCTCTAACCACTAGGCTACATGCCTCCCCCTCTAACCACTAGTCTACCTGCCCCCCCCTAACCACTAGTCTACCTGCACCCCCCTCTAACCACTAGGCTACCTGCCTCCCCCTCTAACCACTAGTCTACCTGCCCCCCCCCCTCTAACCA
>NW_027040045.1:2500-12500 GCF_034236695.1 Oncorhynchus nerka | reverse complement strand
AGAGAAGAGAGGACAGTAGGCTGTAGGGAGAGAAGAGAGGACAGTAGGCTGTAGGGAGAGAAGAGAGGACAGTAGGCTGTAGGGAGAGAAGAGAGGACAGTAGGCTGTGTAGGGAGAGAAGAGAGGACAGTAGGCTGTGTAGGGAGAGAAGAGAGGACAGTAGGCTGTGTAGGGAGAGAAGAG
Source organism: Oncorhynchus nerka (assembly GCF_034236695.1). Classification (NCBI taxonomy): domain Eukaryota; kingdom Metazoa; phylum Chordata; class Actinopteri; order Salmoniformes; family Salmonidae; genus Oncorhynchus; species Oncorhynchus nerka. Next base: position 12,317 of record NW_027040045.1, on the reverse strand, counting down.
AGGACAGTAGACTGTGTAGGGAGAGAAGAGAGGACAGTAGACAGTGTAGGGAGAGAAGAGAGGACAGTAGACAGTGTAGGGAGAGAAGAGAGGACAGTAGGCTGTGTAGGGAGAGAAGAGAGGACAGTAGACTGCGTAGGGAGAGAAGAGAGGACAGTAGACAGTGTTGGGAGAGAAGAGATGCCAGTAGACTGTGTAGGGAGAGAAGAGAGGACAGTAGACTGCGTAGGGAGAGAAGAGAGGACAGTAGGCTGTGTAGGGAGAGAAGAGAGGACAGTGGACTGTGTAGGGAGAGAAGAGAGGACAGTAGGCTGTGTAGGGAGAGAAGAGAGGACAGTAGACTGTGTAGGGAGAGAAGAGATGCCAGTAGACTGTGTAGGGAGAGAAGAGAGGACAGTAGACTGCGTAGGGAGAGAAGAGAGGACAGTAGGCTGTGTAGGAGAAGAGAGGACAGTGGACTGTGTAGGGAGAGAAGAGAGGACAGTAGGCTGTGTAGGGAGAGAAGAGAGGACAGTAGGCTGTGTAGGGAGAGAAGAGAGGACAGTAGACTGTGTAGGGAGAGAAGAGAGGACAGTAGGCTGTGTAGGGAGAGAAGAGAGGACAGTGGACTGTGTAGGGAGAGAAGAGAGGACAGTAGACTGCGTAGGGAGAGAAGAGAGGACAGTAGGCTGTGTAGGGAGAGAAGAGAGGACAGTGGACTGTGTAGGGAGAGAAGAGAGGACAGTAGGCTGTGTAGGGAGAGAAGAGAGGACAGTAGGCTGTGTAGGGAGAGAAGAGAGGACAGTAGACTGTGTAGGGAGAGAAGAGAGGACAGTAGGCTGTGTAGGGAGAGAAGAGAGGACAGTAGACTGCGTAGGGAGAGAAGAGAGGACAGTAGGCTGTGTAGGGAGAGAAGAGAGGACAGTGGACTGTGTAGGGAGAGAAGAGATGCGGTTTAAAGCACCATGTGTCAGTGGAAAGAGGCTAATGAATTTCTGTTCTCATCCTTGTGCTTGTGTTTTTGTCTGTTGTGTTGTTCTTTTGCGTGTTTGGGTTATTTTCCCAGGGAAACTCTCACATCTCCTGCATGCCAGGGACCGTCAGGCGATGGAACTACCCACCTCCACTCTGCATTGGTAAAAAAAAGTATTTATTTCACGCTCTCTCTCTCTCTCTCTCTTTCTCTCTCTCTGTCTCTCTCGATATCGCTGTCTTTCTCCTCCCTCTCCCTCTATGTCCTCCCTATCTCTGTATCTCCATCCATCCCTCCCTCCTCAGTGATCTTCACTTTGTTTTGGACATAATGTCTCCGCCATCGTTTCCTGTAACCATCAGAACAGTTGGCTCAATTTAGATAAAGATTTCTACTTCATCGAGGTGGAAGTGCAAGGCATACTGCTCAACCTCTGACCTGTGCCTAATCCCAGAGACTCAAAAAGTAAAATGGCTGTTTAAGAGAGGCCGCCGAAGTGCGGGCACCCTGACAAAACTACGTTGGCAAGTACATAAACTGCCTCTACCCTCCGTTCTAATGTACAATCACTGGAGAATAAACTGGATGAGCTCCGTTCAAGACTAACCTATCAACGGGACCGTAAGATCTGTAATATACTATACTTCTCTGAGTTGTGGCTGAACAAAGACATGGACAATAAACAGTACAGAACGTCAGCGTCAGATCAAAGGGAGAGCTACGGCCATGGTCTGATGAAGAGGATACTATTCTACAGGACTGTTTTACAGACCGGAATATGTTCTGCGATTCATCCGATTTCATTGAGGCAATCAATTGCAATCGATTGATTGCATTCATTCATCGGCTTCATTAATTATTAACATGTGCATCCACAACGTCATCCCCTACGGTGACCGTGCGTACATATCCCAATCAAAAGCATTGGTTTACAGGCTACATCCTCACTGAGCTGAAAGCTAGAGCTGCCTCTTTCGTGGTTAGCGTCCCTCTCCATGAAAGCGGCAGCTCTAGCTGTCAATACAGGACTAACATCGGATCCTACTACACCGCGCTGAGGCTCGTCAGATGTGGCAGGGCTTGCAAATGAGCAGGCACTACAAAGGGAAACCCAGCCGCGAGGTGCCCAGTGACGCGAGCCTACCAGATGAGCTAAATACCTTCTTTGCTCGCTTCGAGGCAAGCAGCACTGAACCGTGAATGAGAGCACCAGCTGTTGCGGACCACTGTGTGATCACGCTCTCCGTAGCTGAGGTAACCCCTTTCAACAGATTAACATTCACAATGCCGCAGGGCAACCAGCACGTGTACTCAGAACAATTACATTTTCAACCTCTCCCTGATGCTGTAATACCTACGTGTTTCACGCGGACCACCCATACTCAATGTCCTCAAGAACGCCAAGGTAACCTCTCTTAATGACTATCGCCCCGTAGCATTCACATCTATAGCCATGAAATGCTTGAAAGGCAGGTCATGGCTCACATCAACTCCATCATTCCAGACACCCTGTATCCATTCTGCATACCGCCCCAACAGATCCACAGATGACGTAATCTCGATTGCACTCCACACTGCCCTCTCCCACTATGTGAGAATGTTATTCATTGAGTACAGCTCAGCGTTCAACACCATAGTGCCCTCAAAGCTCATCTGATCCTCAACACTGGGGCCCCTCAGGGGTGCGTGCTCAGTCCTCTCCTGTACTCCCCCGGTGTTCAACACAATCGTGCCCTCAAAGCTCATCAATACGCTAAGAACCTAAGACTAAACACCTCCCTCTGCAACTGGATTCTGGATTTTCTGGCGGGACGCCCCCAGATGGTGAGGGGGCCCGTCATGCTAACCCTCAACACAGAGGCCCCTCAGGGGTGCGTACTTAGTCCCCTCCTGTTCAACCACATCAGTGTGGCCGCGCACGACTCCAACACCGTCATTAAGTTTGCTGACGACACGACGGTGGTAGGCCTGATCACCGACGACGATGAGACAGCCTATAGGGAGGAGGTCAGAGACCTGGCAGTGTGGTGCCATGACAACATCCTCTCCCTCAAACTACAGGAAACGGAGAGTTGAACACACCCCCATTCACATCGACGGGACAGTAGTGGAGCTTCAAGTTCCTCTGTGTCCACATCACCAAGGATCTATCATGGTCCAAAACACGACTACACAAAGAGGGAACGACAACGCCTCTTCGCCTGCAGGAAGGAGGCTGAAAAGGTTGGTCACGGGTCCTCAGATCCTCAAAAGGATATACAGCTGCACCATTGATTGACTGGTTGCATCACCATTTGATTTGATCCCTCCTTCCCGGTCTTCTTTCTCTCTGGATGTGAATATCCAAGGTATCAGGGTTCGTACAGCGACAGCTGATTATTCCATACTGGCACACACACACACACACACACACACACACACACACACGCACACACGCACACACGCACACACACACACACACACACACACAGACACACACACAGACACAGACACAGACACAGACACAGACACAGACACACACACACACACACACACACACACACACACACACACACACAGACACACACACACAGACACACACACACACAGACACACACACAGACACACACACACTCACACACACACACACACACACACACACACTTCTTACCAAGGTCCTTGTAGAGGCACATCACCGCTCTGCTTTGGAATTGATGATCAGGGAGGTTTCAGACTTTGTTTAATGTCTCAACAAGGACGTTTGTAGAGACAACTGCTGCTCGGAGTCGTTCCCAGAGTTCTGTTAGAGAGAAATGAACAGCTGGGAAGATGAGAAAGAAACATGCTGTAGCTACTGTCAATCATGTGTGTGTGTGTGTGTGTGTGTGTGTGTGTGTGTGTGTGCTTGCTTGCTTGCTTGCTTGCTTGCTTGTTGTGCTGGTGTGTGTATTCTACAGCCTTCTGGTTCATGGTACAGGAGGGATGGAGTGGTAGAGATTCATAGCTTTTACACTGCCTTTCTGATTTCACACACTCCCCACTTAACACTTCACGCATTTATGATTATAACCTAGCTCTTTCTCAGTCTCTACTCTCTCCATCTCTACACTCTCAGTCTCTACTCTCTCCATCTCTACGCTCTATTTCTCAGTCTCTACTCTCTCCATCTCTACGCTCTATTTCTCAGTCTCTACTCTCTCCATCTCTACGCTCTATTCCTCAGTCTCTACTCTCTCCATCTCTACACTCTCTTTCTCAGTCTCTACTCTCTCCATCTCTAAGCTATTTTTCTCAGTCTCTACTCTCTCCATCTCTACACTCTCTTTCTCAGTCTCTACTCTCTCCATCTCTACACTCTCTTTCTCAGTCTCTACTCTCTCCATCTCCATCTATTTCTCAGTCTCTACTCTCCATCTCTATTTCTCAGTCTCTCTACTCTCCATCTCTACACTCTCTTTCTCAGTCTCTACTCTCTCCATCTCTACACTCTCTTTCTCAGTCTCTACTCTCTCCATCTCTACACTCTCTTTCTCAGTGTCTACTCTCTCCATCTCTACACTCTCTTTCTCAGTCTCTACTCTCTCCATCTCTACGCTCTATTTCTCAGTCTCTACTCTCTCCATCTCTACGCTCTATTCCTCAGTCTCTACTCTCTCCATCTCTACACTCTCTTTCTCAGTCTCTACTCTCTCCATCTCTAAGCTATTTTTCTCAGTCTCTACTCTCTCCATCTCTACACTCTCTTTCTCAGTCTCTACTCTCTCCATCTCTACACTCTCTTTCTCAGTCTCTACTCTCTCCATCTCTACGCTCTATTTCTCAGTCTCTACTCTCTCCATCTCTACGCTCTATTCCTCAGTCTCTACTCTCTCCATCTCTACACTCTCTTTCTCAGTCTCTACTCTCTCCATCTCTACACTCTCTTTCTCAGTCTCTACTCTCTCCATCTCTACGCTCTTTTTCTCAGTGTCTACTCTCTCCATCTCTACACTCTCTTTCTCAGTCTCTACTCTCTCCATCTCTACGCTCTTTTTCTCAGTCTCTACTCTCTCCATCTCTACACTCTCTTTCTCAGTCTCTACTCTCTCCATCTCTACACTCTCTTTCTCAGTCTCTACTCTCTCCATCTCTACACTCTCTTTCTCAGTCTCTACTCTCGCCATCTCTACACTCTCTTTCTCAGTCTCTACTCTCTCCATTTCTACACTCTCTTTCTCAGTCTCTACTCTCTCCATCTCTACACTCTCTTTCTCAGTCTCTACTCTCTCCATCTCTACACTCTCTTTCTCAGTCTCTACTCTCTCCATCTCTACGCTCTTTTTCTCAGTCTCTACTCTCTCCATCTCTACACTCTCTTTCTCAGTCTCTACTCTCTCCATCTCTACGCTCTCTTTCTCAGTCTCTACTCTCTCCATCTCTACGCTCTATTTCTCAGTCTCTACTCTCTCCATCTCTACACTCTCTTTCTCAGTCTCTACTCTCTCCATCTCTACACTCTCTTTCTCAGTCTCTACTCTCTCCTACACTCTCTAAGCTATTTTTCTCAGTCTCTACTCTCTCCATCTCTACACTCTCTTTCTCAGTCTCTACTCTCTCCATCTCTAAGCTATTTTTCTCAGTCTCTACTCTCTCCATCTCTACACTCTCTTTCTCAGTCTCTACTCTCTCCATCTCTACACTCTCTTTCTCAGTCTCTACTCTCTCCATCTCTACGCTCTTTTTCTCAGTGTCTACTCTCTCCATCTCTACGCTCTTTTTCTCAGTCTCTACTCTCTCCATCTCTACACTCTCTTTCTCAGTCTCTACTCTCTCCATCTCTACACTCTCTTTCTCAGTCTCTACTCTCTCCATCTCTACACTCTCTTTCTCAGTCTCTACTCTCTCCATCTCTACACTCTCTTTCTCAGTCTCTACTCTCTCCATCTCTACACTCTCTTTCTCAGTCTCTACTCTCTCCATCTCTCTACACTCTCTTTCTCAGTCTCTACTCTCTCCATCTCTAAGCTATTTTTCTCAGTCTCTACTCTCTCCATCTCTACACTCTCTTTCTCAGTCTCTACTCTCTCCATCTCTACACTCTCTTTCTCTAGTCTTTCTCAGTCTCTACTCTCTCCATCTCTACACTCTCTTTCTCAGTCTCTACTCTCCATCTCTACACTCTCTTTCTCAGTCTCTACTCTCTCCATTTCTACTCACTCTCTTTCTCAGTCTCTACTCTCTCCATCTCTACACTCTCTTTCTCAGTCTCTACTCTCTCCATCTCTACACTCTCTTTCTCAGTCTCTACTCTCTCCATCTCTACACTCTTTTCTCAGTCTCTACTCTCTCCATCTCTACACTCTCTTTCTCACTCTCTCAGTCTCTACTCTCTCCATCTCTACGCTCTCTTTCTCAGTCTCTACTCTCTCCATCTCTACGCTCTATTTCTCAGTCTCTACTCTCTCCATCTCTACACTCTCTTTCTCAGTCTCTACTCTCTCCATCTCTACACTCTCTTTCTCAGTCTCTACTCTCTCCATCTCTAAGCTATTTTCCCAGTCTCTACTCTCTCCATCTCTACACTCTCTTTCTCAGTCTCTACTCTCTCCATCTCTAAGCTATTTTTCTCAGTCTCTACTCTCTCCATCTCTACACTCTCTTTCTCAGTCTCTACTCTCTCCATCTCTACACTCTCTTTCTCAGTCTCTACTCTCTCCATCTCTACGCTCTTTTTCTCAGTGTCTACTCTCTCCATCTCTACGCTCTTTTTCTCAGTCTCTACTCTCTCCATCTCTACACTCTCTTTCTCAGTCTCTACTCTCGCCATCTCTACACTCTCTTTCTCAGTCTCTACTCTCTCCATCTCTACACTCTCTTTCTCAGTCTCTACTCTCTCCATCTCTACACTCTCTTTCTCAGTCTCTACTCTCTCCATCTCTAAGCTATTTTTCTCAGTCTCTACTCTCTCCATCTCTACACTCTCTTTCTCAGTCTCTACTCTCTCCATCTCTACACTCTCTTTCTCAGTCTCTACTCTCTCCATTTCTACACTCTCTTTCTCAGTCTCTACTCTCTCCATCTCTACACTCTCTTTCTCAGTCTCTACTCTCTCCATCTCTACACTCTCTTTCTCAGTCTCTACTCTCTCCATCTCTACACTCTTTTTCTCAGTCTCTACTCTCTCCATCTCTACACTCTCTTTCTCAGTCTCTACTCTCTCCATCTCTCAGCTCTCTTTCTCAGTCTCTACTCTCTCCATCTCTACGCTCTCTTTCTCAGTCTCTACTCTCTCCATCTCTACACTCTCTTTCTCAGTCTCTACTCTCTCCATCTCTACACTCTCTTTCTCAGTCTCTACTCTCTCCTTCTCTCTCTACTCTCTATCTTTCCCAGTCTCTACTCTCTCCATCTCTACACTCTCTTTCTCAGTCTCTACTCTCTCCATCTCTAAGCTATTTTTCTCAGTCTCTACTCTCTCCATCTCTACACTCTCTTTCTCAGTCTCTACTCTCTCCATCTCTACACTCTTTTCTCAGTCTCTACTCTCTCCATCTCTACACTCTTTTTCTCAGTCTCTACTCTCTCCATCTCTACACTCTCTTTCTCAGTCTCTACTCTCTCCATCTCTACACTCTCCATTTCTCAGTCTCTACTCTCTCCATCTCTACACTCTCTTTCTCAGTCTCTACTCTCTCCATCTCTACACTCTCTTTCTCAGTCTCTATCTCTCTCCATCTCTACACTCTCTTTCTCAGTCTCTACTCTCTCCATCTCTACACTCTCTTTCTCAGTCTCTACTCTCTCCATCTCTACACTCTCTTTCTCAGTCTCTACTCTCTCCATCTCTACACTCTCTTTCTCAGTCTCTACTCTCTCCATCTCTACACTCTCTTTCTCAGTCTCTACTCTCTCCATCTCTAAGCTATTTTCCCAGTCTCTACTCTCTCCATCTCTACACTCTCTTTCTCAGTCTCTACTCTCTCCATCTCTAAGCTATTTTTCTCAGTCTCTACTCTCTCCATCTCTACACTCTCTTTCTCAGTCTCTACTCTCTCCATCTCTACACTCTCTTTCTCAGTCTCTACTCTCTCCATCTCTACGCTCTTTTTCTCAGTGTCTACTCTCTCCATCTCTACGCTCTTTTTCTCAGTCTCTACTCTCTCCATCTCTACACTCTCTTTCTCAGTCTCTACTCTCGCCATCTCTACACTCTCTTTCTCAGTCTCTACTCTCTCCATCTCTACACTCTCTTTCTCAGTCTCTACTCTCTCCATCTCTACTCTCTCCATCTCTCTTTCTCAGTCTCTACTCTCTCCATCTCTAAGCTATTTTTCTCAGTCTCTACTCTCTCCATCTCTACACTCTCTTTCTCAGTCTCTACTCTCTCCATCTCTACACTCTCTTTTCTCAGTCTCTACTCTCTCCATCTCTACACTCTCTTTCTCAGTCTCTACTCTCGCCATCTCTACACTCTCTTTCTCAGTCTCTACTCTCTCCATTTCTACACTCTCTTTCTCAGTCTCTACTCTCTCCATCTCTACACTCTCTTTCTCAGTCTCTACTCTCTCCATCTCTACACTCTCTTTCTCAGTCTCTACTCTCTCCATCTCTACGCTCTTTTTCTCAGTCTCTACTCTCTCCATCTCTACACTCTCTTTCTCAGTCTCTACTCTCTCCATCTCTACGCTCTCTTTCTCAGTCTCTACTCTCTCCATCTCTACGCTCTATTTCTCAGTCTCTACTCTCTCCATCTCTACACTCTCTTTCTCAGTCTCTACTCTCTCCATCTCTACACTCTCTTTCTCAGTCTCTACTCTCTCCATCTCTAAGCTATTTTCCCAGTCTCTACTCTCTCCATCTCTACACTCTCTTTCTCAGTCTCTACTCTCTCCATCTCTAAGCTCTCTATATTTTTCTCAGTCTCTATCTCTCTCCATCTCTACATCTCTTTTCTCAGTCTCTACTCTCTCCATCTCTACACTCTCTTTCTCAGTCTCTACTCTCTCTCATCTCTACTCTCTATTTCTCAGTCTCTACTCTCTCCATCTCTACACTCTCTTTCTCAGTCTCTACTCTCTCCATCTCTACGCTCTTTTTCTCAGTGTCTACTCTCTCCATCTCTACGGTCTTTTTCTCAGTCTCTACTCTCTCCATCTCTACACTCTCTTTCTCAGTCTCTACTCTCTCCATCTCTACACTCTCTTTCTCAGTCTCTACTCTCTCCATCTCTACACTCTCTTTCTCAGTCTCTACTCTCTCCATCTCTACTCTCTATTTCTCAGTCTCTACTCTCTCCATCTCTACGCTCTTTTTCTCAGCCTCTACTCTCTACTCTCTCCATCTCTACACTCTCTTTTTCAGTCTCTACTCTCTCCATCTCTACGCTCTCTCTGTCCTCTATGCTCTCTTTCTCAGTCTCTACTCTCTCTACGCTCTCTTTCTCAGTCTCTACTCTCTCCATCTCTACGCTCTCTTGCTCAGTCTCTACTCTCTCCATCTCTACGCTCTATTTCTCAGTCTCTACTCTCTCCATCTCTACACTCTCTTTCTCAGTCTCTACTCTCTCCATCTCTACACTCTCTTTCTCAGTCTACTCTCTCCATCTCTACTCTCTATTTCTCAGTCTCTACTATCTCCATCTCTACGCTCTCTCTGTCCATCTCCATGCTCTCTTTCTCCATCTCTACTCTCTCCATCTCTACGCTCTCTCTGTCCATCGCTATGCTCTCTTTCTCCATCTCTACTCTCTCTCTCTCTCTCCATCTCTACGCTCTTTTCTCAGTCTCTACTCTCTCCATCTCTACGCTCTCTCTGTCCATCTCTATGCTCTCTTTCTCCATCTCTACTCTCTCCCTCTCCATCTCTACTCTCTCTCTCTCCATCTCTAATCTCTCTCTCTCCATCTCT
>NW_027040044.1:57500-140364 GCF_034236695.1 Oncorhynchus nerka | reverse complement strand
TCTCCAAGTGCCTGGCCTACAGCAAGGCGGCCTGCGACCCCTTTGTCTACTCCCTGCTCCGTAACCAGTACAAAAGACGGTGGTGACATCATCAACAGGCTGCTGGAAGCCCAGCTCTATGAATACATCTGACCAGGTCACCACGACAACCATGGAGACTAGGGGAGGAATGCTGCCCACAGTCCAGACTGCAGCAGACTGAGGCCGGGGGTTGTGTTATTGTCTAAGATTTTAACAGTCTATGTTCAGACTGAGTAAAGGGAAGTCGTGTTATTGTCTAAGGGTTGACAGTCTATGTTCAGACTGAGGCCGGGGTTGTGTTACTGTCTGTTGCTGATACTCTATGTTCAGACTGAGGAAGGGGTTGTGTTATTGTCTAAGGGTTGATATCATGTTCAGACTAGGAGGCCGGTTGTGTTATTGTCTATGGTTGATACTCTATGTTCACTGAGGCCGGGGTTGTGCTATTGTCTCAAGGGTTGATACTTCTTATGTTCAGACTGAGGCCGGGGTTGTGTTATTGTCTAAGGGTTGATACTCTATGTTCTGATCGAGGCCGGGGTTGTGTTATTGTTCCAAGGGTTGATACTTCTATGTTCAGACTGAGGAAGGGGGTGGTGTTATTGTCTAAGGGTTGATACTCTATGTTCAGACTGAGGAAGTGGGGTTGTGTTATTGTCTATGTTGATACTCTATGTTCAGACTGAGGAAGGGGTTGTGTTACTGTCTAAGGGTTGATACTCTATGTTCAGACTGAGGAAGGGGGTTGGCTGTCTAAGGGTTGACCTATGTTCAGATTGAGGTCAGGGGTTGATAAGGGTTGATACTCTATGTTCAGACTGAGGAAGGGGGTTGTGTTATTGTTCAAGGGTTGATACCTGTTCAGACTGACTTGTGTTATTGTCAAGGGTTGATACCAGAGACTGAGGCCGAGGAAAGGGTTGATACTCTATGTTCAGACTGAGGAAGGGGTCATTATTGTCCAAGGGTTGATACTCTTATGTTCAGACTGAGGAAGGGGTGGTGTTATTGTCTAAGGGTTGATACTCTATGTTCAGACTGAGGTCACAGTTGTGTTACTGTTAAGGGACAGTCTATGTTCAGACTGAGGCCAGGGTTGTGTTATTGTCTAAGGGTTGATACTCTATGTTCAGACTGAGGAAGGGGGTTGTGTTACTGTCTAAGGGTTGATACTCTATGTTCAGACTGAGGAAGGGGGTGTGTTATTGTCTGGGTTGATACTCTATGTTCAGACTGAGGCCGGGGGTTGTGTTATTGTCTAAGGGTTGATACTCTATGTTCAGACTGAGGAAGGGGCGGTTGTGTTATTGTCTAAGGGTTGATATTATGTTCAGACTGAGGCCGGGGTTGTGTTATTGTCTAAGGGTTGATACTCTATGTTCAGACTGAGGAAGGGGGTTGTGTTATTGTCTAAGGGTTGATACTCTATGTCAGACTGAGGAAGGGGTTGTGTTATTGTCTAAGGGTTGATACTCTATGTTTCAGACTGAGGCCCGGGGTTGTGTTACTGTCTAAGGGTTGATAGTCTATGTTCAGACTGAGGCCGGGGGTTGTGCTATTGTCTAAGGGTTGACAGTCTATGTTCAGACTGGAGGAAGGGGTGGTGTTATTGTCTATGGGTTGACAGTCTATGTTCAGACTGAGAAGTGGGGTGGTGTTATTGTCTATGGGTTGATACTCTATGTTCAGACTGAGGCCGGGGGTTGTGTTACTGTCTAAGGGTTGATACTCTATGTTCAGACTGAGGCCGGGGGTTGTGTTACTGTCTAAGGGTTGATACTCTATGTTCAGACTGAGGCCGGGGGTTGTGTTACTGTCTAAGGGTTGATACTCTATGTTCAGACTGAGGCCGGGGGTTGTGTTATTGTCTAAGGGTTGATACTCTATGTTCAGACTGAGGAAGGGGGTGGTGTTATTGTCTAAGGGTTGATACTCTATGTTCAGACTGAGGAAGGGGGTTGTGTTACTGTCTAAGGGTTGATACTCTATGTTCAGACTGAGGCCGGGGGTTGTGTTACTGTCTAAGGGTTGATACCCATGTTCAGACTGAGGAAGGGGTTGTGTTACTGTCTAAGGGTTGATACTCTATGTTCAGACTGAGGCCGGGGGTTGTGTTACTGTCTAAGGGTTGATACTCTATGTTCAGACTGAGGAAGGGGGTTGTGTTACTGTCTAAGGGTTGACAGTCTATGTCCAGACTGAGGCCGGGGGTTGTGTTATTGTCTATGGGTTGATACTCTATGTTCAGACTGAGGAAGGGGGTTGTGTTATTGTCTAAGGGTTGATACTCTATGTTCAGACTGAGGAAGGGGGTGGTGTTATTGTCTAAGTTTGATACTCTATGTTCAGACTGAGGAAGGGGGTTGTGTTACTGTCTAAGGGTTGATACTCTATGTTGAGACTGAGGAAGGGGTTGTGTTATTGTCTAAGGGTTGATAGTCTATGTCCAGACTGAGGCCGGGGGTTGTGTTATTGTCTAAGGGTTGACAGTCTATGTCCAGACTGAGGAAGGGGGTTGTGTTATTGTCTAAGGGTTGATACTCTATGTTCAGACTGAGGCCGGGGGTTGTGTTACTGTCTAAGGGTTGATACTCTATGTTCAGACTGAGGCCGGGGGTTGTGTTATTGTCTAACGGTTGATACTCTATGTTCAGACTGAGGCCGGGGGTTGTGTTATTGTCTCAAGGGTTGACAGTCTATGTCCAGACTGAGGAAGGGGTTGTGTTATTGTCTAAGGGGTTGATACTCTATGTCCAGACTGAGGGAAGGGGTTGTGTTATTGTCTAAGGTTTGATACTCTATGTTCAGACTGAGGAAGGGGGTGGTGTTATTGTCTAAGGGTTGATAGTCTATGTTCAGACTGAGGCCGGGGTTGTGTTACTGTCTAAGGGTTGATACTCTATGTTCAGACTGAGGAAGGGGGTTGTGTTACTGTCTAAGGGTTGATTACCTATGTTCAGACTGAGAAGGGGTTGTGTTATTGTCTATGGGTTGATACTCTATGTTCAGACTGAGGCCGGGGGTTGTGTTATTGTCTAAGGGTTGATACTCTATGTTCAGACTGAGGAAGGGGGTTGTGTTATTGTCTAAGGGTTGATACTCTATGTTCAGACTGAGGAAGGGGGTTGTGTTACTGTCTAAGGGTTGATAGTCTATGTTCAGACTGAGGCCGGGGGTTGTGTTACTGTCTAAGGGTTGACAGTCTATGTCCAGACTGAGGAAGGGGGTTGTGTTATTGTCTAAGGGTTGATACTCTATGTCCAGACTGAGGAAGGGGGTTGTGTTATTGTCTAAGGTTTGATACTCTCTATGTTCAGACTGAGGAAGGGGTGGTGTTATTGTCTATGGGTTGATACTCTATGTTCAGACTGAGGCCGGGGTTGTGTTACTGTCTAAGGGTTGATACTCTATGTTCAGACTGAGGCCGGGGTTGTGTTACTGTCTAAGGGTTGATACTCTATGTTCAGACTGAGGCCGGGGTTGTGTTACTGTCTAAGGGTTGATACTCTATGTTCAGACTGAGGTCGGGTTGTGTTATTGTCTAAGGCTTGATACTCTATGTTCAGACTGAGGAAGGGGGTGGTGTTATTGTCTAAGGGTTGATACCTATGTTCAGACTGGAGGAAGGGGGTTGTGTTACTGTCTAAGGGTTGATACTCTATGTTCAGACTGAGGCCGGGGGTTGTGTTACTGTCTAAGGGTTGATACTCTATGTTCAGACTGAGGAAGGGGGTTGTGTTATTGTCTAAGGGTTGATACTCTATGTTCAGACTGAGGAAGGGGGTGGTGTTATTGTCTAAGTTTGATACTCTATGTTCAGACTGAGGAAGGGGTTGTGTTACTGTCTAAGGGTTGATACTCTATGTTGAGACTGAGGAAGGGGTTGTGTTATTGTCTAAGGGTTGATAGTCTATGTCCAGACTGAGGCCGGGGGTTGTGTTATTGTCTAAGGGTTGACAGTCTATGTCCAGACTGAGGAAGGGGGTTGTGTTATTGTCTAAGGGTTGATACTCTATGTTCAGACTGAGGCCGGGGTTGTGTTACTGTCTAAGGGTTGATACTCTATGTTCAGACTGAGGCCGGGGGTTGTGTATTGTCTAACGGTTGATACTCTATGTTCAGACTGAGGCCGGGGTTGTGTTATTGTCTAAGGGTTGACAGTCTATGTCCAGACTGAGGAAGGGGGTTGTGTTATTGTCTAAGGGTTGATACTCTATGTCCAGACTGAGGAAGGGGGTTGTGTTATTGTCTAAGGTTTGATACTCTATGTTCAGACTGAGGAAGGGGGTGGTGTTATTGTCTACAGGGTTGGGATAGTCTATGTTCAGACTGAGGCCGGGGTTGTGTTACTGTCTAAGGGTTGATACTCTATGTTCAGACTGAGGAAGGGGGTTGTGTTACTGTCTAAGGGTTGATACTCTATGTTCAGACTGAGGAAGGGGGTTGTGTTATTGTCTATGGGTTGATACTCTATGTTCAGACTGAGGCCGGGGGTTGTGTTATTGTCTAAGGGTTGATACTCTATGTTCAGACTGAGGAAGGGGGTTGTGTTATTGTCTAAGGGTTGATACTCTATGTTCAGACTGAGGAAGGGGGTTGTGTTACTGTCTAAGGGTTGATAGTCTATGTTCAGACTGAGGCCGGGGGTTGTGTTACTGTCTAAGGGTTGACAGTCTATGTCCAGACTGAGGAAGGGGGTTGTGTTATTGTCTAAGGGTTGATACTCTATGTCCAGACTGAGGAAGGGGGTTGTGTTATTGTCTAAGGTTTGATACTCTATGTTCAGACTGAGGAAGGGGGTGGTGTTATTGTCTATGGGTTGATACTCTATGTTCAGACTGAGGCCGGGGGTTGTGTTACTGTCTAAGGGTTGATACTCTATGTTCAGACTGAGGCCAGGGTTGTGTTACTGTCTAAGGGTTGATACTCTATGTTCAGACTGAGGCCGGGGTTGTGTTACTGTTAAGGGTTGATACTCTATGTTCAGACTGAGGCCGGGGGTTGTGTTATTGTCTAAGGATTGATACTCTATGTTCAGACTGAGGAAGGGGTGGTGTTATTGTCTAAGGGTTGATACCTATGTTCAGACTGGAGGAAGGGGGTTGTGTTATTGTCTAAGGGTTGATACTCTATGTTCAGACTGAGGCCGGGTTGTGTTACTGTCTAAGGGTTGATACTCTATGTTCAGACTGAGGAAGGGGTTGTGTTACTGTCTAAGGTTTGATACTCTATGTTCAGACTGAGGCCGGGGTTGTGTTACTGTCTAAGGATTGATACTCTTATGTTCAGACTGAGGAAGGGGGTTGTGTTACTGTCTAAGGGTTGACAGTCTATGTCCAGACTGAGGCCGGGGTTGTGTTATTGTCTATGGGTTGATACTCTATGTTCAGACTGAGGAAGGGGTTGTGTTATTGTCTAAGGGGTTGATACTCTATGTTCAGACTGAGGAAGGGGGTGGTGTTATTGTCTAAGTTTGATACTCTATGTTCAGACTGAGGAAGGGGGTTGTGTTACTGTCTAAGGGTTGATACTCTATGTTCAGACTGAGGAAGGGGGTTGTGTTATTGTCTAAGGGTTGATAGTCTATGTCCAGACTGAGGCCGGGGTTGTGTTATTGTCTAAGGGGTTGACAGTCTATGTCCAGACTGAGGAAGGGGGTTGTGTTATTGTCTAAGGGTTGATACTCTATGTTCAGACTGAGGCCGGGGGTTGTGTTACTGTCTAAGGGTTGATACTCTATGTTCAGACTGAGGCCGGGGGTTGTGTTATTGTCTAAGGGTTGATACTCTATGTTCAGACTGAGGCCGGGGGTTGTGTTATTGTCTAAGGGTTGACAGTCTATGTCCAGACTGAGGAAGGGGGTTGTGTTATTGTCTAAGGGTTGATACTCTATGTCCAGACTGAGGAAGGGGGTTGTGTTATTGTCTAAGGTTTGATACTCTATGTTCAGACTGAGGAAGGGGGTGGTGTTATTGTCTAAGGGTTGATAGTCTATGTTCAGACTGAGGCCGGGGGTTGTGTTACTGTCTAAGGGTTGATACTCTATGTTCAGACTGAGGAAGGGGGTTGTGTTACTGTCTAAGGGTTGATACTCTATGTTCAGACTGAGAAAGGGGGTTGTGTTATTGTCTATGGGTTGATACTCTATGTTCAGACTGAGGCCGGGGGTTGTGTTATTGTCTAAGGGTTGATACTCTATGTTCAGACTGAGGAAGGGGGTTGTGTTATTGTCTAAGGGTTGATACTCTATGTTCAGACTGAGGAAGGGGGTTGTGTTACTGTCTAAGGGTTGATAGTCTATGTTCAGACTGAGGCCGGGGGTTGTGTTACTGTCTAAGGGTTGATACTCTATGTTCAGACTGAGGCCGGGGGTTGTGTTATTGTCTAAGGGTTGATACTCTATGTTCAGACTGAGGCCGGGGGTTGTGTTACTGTCTAAGGGTTGATACTCTATGTTCAGACTGAGGCCGGGGGTTGTGTTATTGTCTAGGGGTTGATACTCTATGTTCAGACTGAGGAAGGGGGTTGTGTTATTGTCTAAGGGTTGATACTCTATGTTCAGACTGAGGAAGGGGGTGGTGTTATTGTCTAAGGGTTGATACTCTATGTTCAGACTGAGGAAGGGGGTTGTGTTATTGTCTAAGGGTTGATACTCTATGTTCAGACTGAGGCCGGGGGTTGTGTTACTGTCTAAGGGTTGATACTCTATGTTCAGACTGAGGAAGGGGGTTGTGTTACTGTCTAAGGGTTGATACTCTATGTTCAGACTGAGGTCAGTTGTGTTATTGTCTAAGGGTTGATACTCTATGTTCAGACTGAGGAAGGGGGTTGTGTTACTGTCTAAGGGTTGATACTCTATGTTCAGACTGGAGGCCGGGGTTGTGTTATTGTCTAAGGGTTGATACTCTATGTTCAGACTGGAGGAAGGGGTGGTGTTATTGTCTAAGGGTTGATACTCTATGTTCAGACTGAGGGAAGGGGGTTGTGTTATTGTCTAAGGGTTGATACTCTATGTTCAGACTGAGGAAGGGGGGGTGGTGTTATTGTCTAAGGGTTGATACTCTATGTTCAGACTGAGGCCGGGGTTGTGTTACTGTCTAAGGGTTGATACTCTATGTTCAGATTGAGGAAGGGGTTGTGTTACTGTCTAAGGGTTGATAGTCTATGTTCAGACTGATGTATGGGGTACTGTTATTGTCTAATACTCTATATGAGAATATAAAGTTACATGTCACATAACAAGAACACAGGAAGAACAGAGGCAAGGATTTCTGGGATATGATTCAGTGTATTTTAAACACGCCACAGAGCGACCGATACGGCCGTAGCATCAACACGCCACACAGGGACCGATACGTCCGTAGCATCAACACGCCACACAGGGACCGATACGAGCATCAACACGCCACACAGCGACCGATACGTCCGTAGCATCAACACGCCACACAGGGACCGATACGTCCGTAGCATCAACACGCCACACAGGGACCGATACGTCCGTAGCATCAACACGCCACACAGGGACCGATACGTCCGTAGCATCAACACGCCACACAGGGACCGATACGGCCGTAGCATCAACACGCCACACAGGGACCGATACGTCCGTAGCATCAACACGCCACACAGGGACCGATACGGCCGTAGCATCAACACGCCACACAGGGACCGATACGGCCGTAGCATCAACACGCCACACAGGGACCGATACGTCCGTAGCATCAACACGCCACACAGCGACCGATACATCCGTAGCATCAACACGCCACACAGGGACCGATACGGCCATAGCATCAACACGCCACACAGGGACCGATACGGCCGTAGCATCAACACGCCACACAGCGACCGATACGGCCGTAGCATCAACACGCCACACAGCGACCGATACGGCCGTAGCATCAACACGCCACAGGGGACCGATACGGCCGTAGCATCAACACGCCACACAGGGACCGATACGGCCGTAGCATCAACACGCCACACAGGGACCGATACGGCCGTAGCATCAACACGCCACACAGCGACCGATACGTCCGTAGCATCAACACGCCACACAGCGACCGATACGTCCGTAGCATCAACACGCCACACAGGGACCGATACGGCCGTAGCATCAACACGCCACACAGGGGACCGGGAGCACGGGCCGTAGCATCAACACGCCACACAGGGACCGATACGGCCGTAGCATCAACACGCCACACAGGGACCGATACGGCCGTAGCATCAACACGCCACACAGCGACCGATACGTCCGTAGCATCAACACGCCACACAGGGACCGACACGGCCGAGCATCAACACGCCACACAGGGACCGCATACGGCCGTAGCATCAACGTGTTGTTGTGAAGACTTGACTCCGGGCAGATTTGTGTTGAGGCAGACTTACTCTCACTGAGAACAAATTCTCTTATGTTGATCCTACTGAGGAGAGGTAGTTGTGAGTCAGAAACACACTAGCATTTCTATGATTGTGAGCATTTGTATGCTTTCACATTACCAACAAATATATCTATACCACTACACTCCAACGAGGGTTAAACGGCTGTCCCCGTAGGAGAACCCCTTTTGGTTCCGAGAAGAACTCTTTGTGTTCCGTGTTTAACCCTCTGTGAACAGGGTTCTACCTGCAACCAAAACGAGTTCTCCAAAGGGTTGTCCAATGGGAACAGCCGAACAAGCCCTTTGGGTTCTTGATATCACCCCGCCCCCCTAAGTGTGTAGGAGTAACGTTACATAAAGACATGGAAGGTACCAAGAGTTGTACAGTATGTTTTAGTATGTGTGCTGAGTTTGGGGGGGGGGGGTACGGTGGCCCTGAGGGACCAAGTAGCTTTGTATGAAGGAGTGCCTCAGTAAGTGTTGTAGTGTTGAAAGGTAGCACATAACATGGCACCTAAAGGAGAGGATACAATCTGATTATTACTGTGATGACGACGTGTTAGGAAAACACATTGAGGCTTGTTACCTGGGCGATAGGCTCAGGTATTTAAAACACATTGAGGCTTGTTACCTGGGAGATAGACTCAGGTTTTTAAAACACATTGAGGCTTGTTACCTGGGAGATAGACTCAGGTATTTAAAACACATTGAGGCTTGTTACCTGGGAGATAAGACTCAGGTATTTAAAACACATTGAGGCTTGTTACCTGGGAGATAAGACTCAGGTATTTAAAACACATTGAGGCTTGTTACCTGGGAGATAGACTCAGGTATTTAAAACACATTGAGGCTTGTTACCTGGGAGATAGACTCAGGTATTTAAAACACATTGAGGCTTGTTACCTGGGAGATAGACTCAGGTATTTAAAACACATTGAGGCTTGTTACCTGGGAGATAGACTCAGGTATTTAAAACACATTGAGGCTTGTTACCTGGGGAGATAGACTCAGGTATTTAAAACACATTGAGGCGTGTTACCTGGGAGATAGACTCAGGTATTTAAAACACATTGAGGCTTGTTACCTGGGAGATAGACTCAGGTATTTAAAACACATTGAGGCTTGTTACCTGGGAGATAGACTCAGGTATTTAAAAACACATTGAGGCTTGTTACCTGGGAGATAGACTCAGGTTTTTAAAACACATTGAGGCTTGTTACCTGGGAGATAGACTCAGGTATTTAAAACACATTGAGGCTTGTTACCTGGGAGATAAGACTCAGGTATTTAAAACACATTGAGGCTTGTTACCTGGGAGATAAGACTCAGGTATTTAAAACACATTGAGGCTTGTTACCTGGGAGATAGACTCAGGTATTTAAAACACATTGAGGCTTGTTACCTGGGAGATAGACTCAGGTATTTAAAACACATTGAGGCTTGTTACCTGGGAGATAGACTCAGGTATTTAAAACACATTGAGGCTTGTTACCTGGGAGATAGACTCAGGTATTTAAAACACATTGAGGCTTGTTACCTGGGAGATAGACTCAGGTATTTAAAACACATTGAGGCTTGTTACCTGGGAGATAGACTCAGGTATTTAAAACACATTGAGGCTTGTTACCTGGGAGATAGACTCAGGTATTTAAAAAACACATTGAGGCTTGTTACCTGGGAGATAGACTCAGGTATTTAAAAAACACATTGAGGCGTGTTACCTGGGAGATAGACTCAGGTATTTAAAACACATTGAGGCTTGTTACCTGGGAGATAGACTCAGGTATTTAAAACACATTGAGGCTTGTTACCTGGGAGATAGACTCAGGTATTTAAAACACATTGAGGCTTGTTACCTGGGAGATAGACTCAGGTATTTAAAAAACACATTGAGGCTTGTTACCTGGGAGATAGACTCAGGTATTTAAAACACATTGAGGCCTGTTACCTGGGAGATAGACTCAGGTATTTTACTCTTGATAAAAATACACTTCTAATGCTCATCTCGACTCAGGTGATTTGGTCCTATCAGCGCTTGTGAGCACACCCTTACAGGATTAGATAGGGAGAAAGACCCTTACAGGATTAGATAGGAGAAAGACCGTCTCTGTCGTATTTAAAAGCAGTGTTTATGTAGCTCTCACATGCATCGATATGTCCCCAATGGAACCCTATTCCCTGTGTGCAGCTATGGGCCCTGGTCAAAAGCATTGCACTAAATAGGGATATGGTGCTATTTGGGATGTAACCCTATATATTCTCTGATTCTTCAACTGGCCCACTAGCCAAGTTCATGTTTTAATGGGGATCTGGCCTTCAGACTGATTCTTCAACTGGCCCACTAGCCATATTTTTAATGGGGGATCTGGCCTTCAGACTGATTCTTCAACTGGCCCACTAACCATATTTTAATGGGGGATCTGGCCTTCAGACTGATAGATCAACTGGCCCACTAGCCATGTTCATGTAATGGGGATCTGGCCTTCAGACTGATTCTTCAACTGGCCCACTAGCCAAGTACGTGTTTTAATGGGGGATCAATCTGGCCTTCAGACTGATTATTCAACTGGCCCACTAGCCAAGTTCATGTTTTAATGGGGGATCTGGCCTTCAGACTGATTCTTCAACTGGCCCACTAGCCATATTTTAATGGGGGATCTGGCCTTCAGACTGATTCTTCAACTGGCCCACTAGCCATATTTTAATGGGGGATCTGGCCTTCAGACTGATAGATCAACTGGCCCACTAGCCATGTTCATGTTAATGGGGGATCTGGCCTTCAGACTGATTCTTCAACTGGCCCACTAGCCAAGTACGTGTTTTAATGGGGGATCAATCTGGCCTTCAGACTGATTATTCAACTGGCCCACTAGCCAAGTTCATGTTTTAATGGGGGATCTGGCCTTCAGACTGATTATTCAACTGGCCTACTAGCCATGTTTTAATGGGGGATCTGGCTTTCAGACTGATTCTTCAACTGGGCCACTAGCCATATTTTAATGGGGGATCTGGCCTTCAGACTGATTATTCAACTGGCCCACTAGACAAGTTCATGTTTTAATGGGGGATCTGGCCTTCAGACTGATTATTCAACTGGCCCACTAGCCAAGTTCATGTTTTAATGGGGGATCTGGCCTTCAGACTGATTCTTCAACTGGCCTACTAGCCAAGTTCATGTTTTAATGGGGGATCTGGCCTTCAGACTGATTCTTCAACTGGCCCACTAGACAAGTTCATGTTTTAATGGGGATCTGGCCTTGATAGATCAACTGGCCCACTAGCCATATTTTAATGGGGGATCTGGCCTTCAGACTGATTATTCAACTGGCCCACTAGACAAGTTCAAATGGGGATCTGGCCCTGACTTCAACTGGCCCACTAGACATATTTTAATGGGGGATCTGGCCTTCAGACTGATTATTCAACTGGCCCACTAGACAAGTTCATGTTTTAATGGGGGATCTGGCCTTCAGACTGATTCTTCAACTGGCCCACTAGCCAAGTTCATGTTTTAATGGGGGATCTGGCCTTCAGACTGATTTATTCAACTGGCCCACTAGACAAGTTCATGTTTTAATGGGGGATCTGGCCTTCAGACTGATTCTTCAACTGGCCCACTAGACAAGTTCATGTTTTAATGGGGATCTGGCCTTCAGACTGATTCTTCAACTGGCCCACTAGACAAGTTCATGTTTTAATGGGGGATCTGGCCTTCAGACTGATTCTTCAACTGGCCCACTAGACAAGTTCATGTTTTAATGGGGGATCTGGCCTTCAGACTGATTCTTCAACTGGCCCACTAGCCATATTGCGTAGCAATCCATATCCGGGAGCGTAATCATAGCCTCAAGTTCATTACCATAACTATTCATGAAAATCGCAAATGAAATGAATGAAATATATTCACTCACAAGCTTAGCCTTTTGTTAACAACACTGTCATCTCAGATTTTCAAAATATGCTTTTCAACCATAGCTACACAAGCATTTGTGTAAGAGTATTGATAGGTAGCATAGCATTAAGCCTAGCATTCAGCAGGCAACATTTTCACAAAAACAAGAAAAGCATTCAAATAAAATCATTTACCTTTGAAGAACTTCGGATGTTTTCAATGAGGAGACTCTCAGTTAGATAGCAAATGTTCAGTTTTTCCCAAAATAGTATTTGTGTAGGAGAAATCGCTCCGTTTTGTTCATCACGTTTGGCAAAAAAAAAAAAAAAGAAAATTCAGTCATTACAACGCCAAACTTTTTTCCAAATTAACTCCATAATATCGACAGAAACATGGCAAACGTTGTTTAGAATCAATCCTCAAGGTGTTTTTCACATATCTATTTGATGATAAATCATTCGTGGCAGTTGGGTTTCTCCTCGGAAGCAAATGGAAAAATACACGCAGCTGGAGATTACGCAATAATTGGACAGGAGGACACCAAGCAGCACCTGGTAGATGTAGTGTAAAATGGTCAATCTTCCAATGATATGCCTACAAATACGTCACAATGCTGCAGACACCTTGGGAAACGACAGAAAGTGTAAACTCATTCCCTTTACGCATTCACAGCCATATAAGGAGACATTGGAACACAGCGCCTTCAAAATCTGGGGCATTTCCTGTTTGAAATTTCATCTTGGTTTCGCCTGTAGCATCAGTTCTGTGGCACTCACAGATAGTATCTTTGCAGTTTTGGAAACGTCAGAGTGTTTCCTTTCCAAAGCTGTCAATTATATGCATCAAGTTTAGCATCTTTTTCGTGACAAAATATCTTGTTTAAAACGGGAACGTTTTTTTATCAAAAAATTAAAAGAGCGCCCCCTATATCGAGGTGATCTGGCCTTCAGACTGATTATTCAACTGGCCCACTAGACAAGTTCATGTTTTAATGGGGGATCTGGCCTTCAGACTAATTCTTCAACTGGCCCACTAGACAAGTTCATGTTTTAATGGGGGATCTGGCCTTCAGACTGTTAACATTGCTTTTGTTGCGACTGACTGACTGTCTATCTGACTGACTGTCTGACTAACTGACTGACTGGTGACTGGCTGTCAGACTGACTAACTAACTGACTGGCTGTCAGACTGACCGTCTACATGACTGACAGACTGTCATGCTGACTGGCTGACTGGCTGGCTGACTGACTGACTGACTGGCTGACTGGCTGACTGGCTGAATAACTAACTGACTGGCTGACTGGCTGGCTGGCTGACTAATTAACTGACTGGCTGAGTGACTGACTGGCTGACTGGCTGACTAACTAACTGACTGGCTGACTGGCTGGCTGGCTGACTAATTAACTGACTGGCTGACTGGCTGACTAACTAACTGACTGGCTGACTGGCTGGCTGGCTGACTAATTAACTGACTGGCTGACTGGCTGACTGACTGGCTGTCTGTCTGTCTGACTAACTAACTGACTGGCTGGCTGGCTGACTAACTAACTGACTGGCTGGCTGTCTGTCTGACTAACTAACTGACTGGCTGACTGTCTGACTAATTCACTGACTGGCTGACTGGCTGACTGACTGGCTGGCTGTCTGTCTGACTAACTAACTGACTGGCTGGCTGACTAACTAACTGACTGGCTGACTGGCTGGCTGACTAATTAACTGACTGGCTGAGTGGCTGACTGGCTGACTGGCTGACTAACTAACTGACTGGCTGACTGGCTGGCTGGCTGACTAATTAACTGACTGGCTGACTGGCTGACTAACTAACTGACTGGCTGACTGGCTGGCTGGCTGACTAATTAACTGACTGGCTGACTGGCTGACTGACTGGCTGGCTGTCTGTCTGACTAACTAACTGACTGGCTGGCTGGCTGACTAACTAACTGACTGGACTGGCTGGCTGTCTGTCTGTCTGACTAACTAACTGACTGGCTGGCTGACTAACTAACTGACTGGCTGTCTGTCTGTCTGACTAACTAACTGACTGGCTGACTGACTTACTAACTAACTGACTGGCTGTCTGGCTGTCTGACTAACTAACTGACTGGTTGACTGACTTACTAATTAACTGGCTGGCTGGCTGGCTGGCTGGCTGGCTGTCTGACTGTCTGTCAGACTGTTGGCTTTCCCTCAGGTTGTTTGATCAAGTGTAACAATTGACAGAGCTTGGCTAGCCTCGGCTTGCATCCCACAGAGAAGAGAAGAGCTCTTCAACCTTGGGTGTTGTGTTTGTGTGTGTTTGTGTGGGTGTCTCTTTCAGCTAGAAAGATGGGTGATGGGTGCCATTATTATGGAATATGGAAATCAATCCATAAATATGTTTCTCTTCTTGAGTACTCACAGCAGTGGAAATACGGTCGGAATAATGTGTTTGTTAGACAATACATTTATTACAGAAACTCTCACTTCCAATTCCCAACTTTACCTATTCCTTTTCTCTCCTAGTGGAGCAGGGGACCTCCCATTCCCAACTTTACCTATTCCTTTAGGATCCTAGTGGAGCAGGGGACCTCCCATTCCCAACTTTACCTATTCCTTTAGGATCCTAGTGGAGCAGGGGACCTCCCATTCCCAACTTTACCTATTCCTTTGGATCCTAGTGGAGCAGGGGACCTCCCATTCCCAACTTTACCTATTCCTTTAGGATCCTAGTGGAGCAGGGGACCTCCCATTCCCAACTTTACCTATTCCTTTAGGATCCTAGTGGAGCAGGGGACCTCCCATTCCCAACTTTACCTATTCCTTTAGGATCCTAGTGGAGCAGGGGACCTCCCATTCCCAACTTTACCTATTCCTTTAGGATCCTAGTGGAGCAGGGGACCTCCCATTCCCAACTTGACCTATTCCTCTTAGCCCCTAGTGGAGCAGGGGACCTCCCATTCCCAACTTTACCTATTCCTTTAGGATCCTAGTGGAGCAGGGGACCTCCCATTCCCAACTTTACCTATTCCTTTAGGATCCTAGTGGACCAGGGGACCTCCCATTCCCAACTTTACCTATTCCTTTTAGCTCCTAGTGGACCAGGGGACCTCCCATTCCCAACTTTACCTATTCCTTTTGGATCCTAGTGGAGCAGGGGACCTCCCATTCCCAACTTTACCTATTCCTTTTGGATCCTAGTGGAGCAGGGGACCTCCCATTCCCAACTTTACCTATTCCTTTAGGATCCTAGTGGAGCAGGGGACCTCCCATTCCCAACTTTACCTATTCCTTTTGGATCCTAGTGGAGCAGGGGACCTCCCATTCCCAACTTGACCTATTCCTTTAGGATCCTAGTGGAGCAGGGGACCTCCCATTCCCAACTTTACCTATTCCTTTAGGATCCTAGTAGAGCAGGGGACCTCCCATTCCAAACTTTACCTATTCCTTTTCTCTCCTAGTGGAGCAGGGGACCTCCCATTCCCAACTTTACCTATTCCTCTTAGCTCCTACTGGAGCAGAGGACCTCCCATTCCCAACTTTACCTATTCCTTTTCTCTCCTAGTGGAGCAGGGGACCTCCCATTCCCAACTTGACCTATTCCTTTAGGATCCTAGTGGAGCAGGGGACCTCCCATTCCCAACTTTACCTATTCCTTTAGGATCCTAGTGGAGCAGGGGACCTCCCATTCCCAACTTTACCTATTCCTTTAGGATCCTAGTGGAGCAGGGGACCTCCCATTCCCAACCTTTGGGGACCCATTTACCTATTCCTTTAGTCCCTAGTGGAGCAGGGGACCTCCTTTTTACCTATTCCTTTTCCTAGTGGAGCAGGGGACCTCCCATTCCCAACTTTACCTATTCCTTTTAGCCCCTAGTGGAGCAGGGGACCTCCCATTCCCAACTTTACCTATTCCTTTAGGATCCTAGTGGAGCAGGGGACCTCCCATTCCCAACTTTACCTATTCCTTTTAGCCCCTAGTGGAGCAGGGGACCTCCCATTCCCAACTTTACCTATTCCTTTTAGCCCCTAGTGGAGCAGGGGACCTCCCATTCCCAACTTTACCTATTCCTTTAGGATCCTAGTGGAGCAGGGGACCTCCCATTCCCAACTTTACCTATTCCTCTTAGATCCTAGTGGAGCAGGGGACCTCCCATTCCCAACTTTACCTATTCCTTTAGGATCCTAGTGGAGCAGGGGACCTCCCATTCCCAACTTTACCTATTCCTTTAGGATCCTACTGGAGCAGGGGACCTCCCCCATTTACCTAACTTTGGAGCAGGGGACCTATTCCTTTTAGGATCCTAGTGGAGCAGGGGACCTCCCATTCCCAACTTTACCTATTCCTTTAGGATCCTAGTGGAGCAGGGGACCTCCCATTCCCAACTTTACCTATTCCTTTAGGATCCTAGTGGAGCAGGGGACCTCCCATTCCCAACTTTACGTATTCCTTTAGGATCCTAGTGGAGCAGGGGACCTCCCATTCCCAACTTTACCTATTCCTCTTAGCCCCTAGTGGAGCAGGGGACCTCCCATTCCCAACTTTACCTCTTCCTTTAGGATCCTAGTGGAGCAGGGGACCTCCCATTCCCAACTTTACCTATTCCTTTAGGATCCTAGTGGACCAGGGGACCTCCCATTCCCAACTTTACCTATTCCTTTTGGATCCTAGTGGAGCAGGGGACCTCCCATTCCCAACTTTACCTATTCCTTTAGGATCCTAGTGGAGCAGGGGACCTCCCATTCCCAACTTGACCTATTCCTTTTAGCTCCTAGTGGACCAGGGGACCTCCCATTCCCAACTTTACCTATTCCTTTTGGATCCTAGTGGAGCAGGGGACCTCCCATTCCCAACTTTACCTATTCCTTTTCTCTCCTAGTGGAGCAGGGGACCTCCCATTCCCAACTTTACCTATTCCTCTTAGCTCCTACTGGAGCAGAGGACCTCCCATTCCCAACTTTACCTATTCCTTTTCTCTCCTAGTGGAGCAGGGGACCTCCCATTCCCAACTTTACCTATTCCTTTAGGATCCTAGTGGAGCAGGGGACCTCCCATTCCCAACTTTACCTATTCCTTTAGGATCCTAGTGGAGCAGGGGACCTCCCATTCCCAACTTTACCTATTCCATTAGGATCCTAGTGGAGCAGGGGCCCTCCCATTCCCAACTTTACCTATTCCTTTTAGCCCCTAGTTGAGCAGGGGACCTCCCATTTCCAACTTTACCTATTCCTTTAGGATCCTAGTGGAGCAGGGGACCTCCCATTCCCAACTTTACCTATTCCTTTAGGATCCTAGTGGAGCAGGGGACCTCCCATTCCCAACTTTACCTATTCCTTTAGGATCCTTCCCAGTGGAGCAGGGGACCTCCCATTCCCAACTTTACCTATTCCTTTAGGATCCTACTGGAGCAGGGGACCTCCCATTCCCAACTTTACCTATTCCTTTAGGATCCTAGTGGAGCAGGGGACCTCCCATTCCCAACTTTACCTATTCCTTTAGGATCCTAGTGGACCAGGGGACCTCCCATTCCCAACTTTACCTATTCCTTTTGGATCCTAGTGGAGCAGGGGACCTCCCATTCCCAACTTTACCTATTCCTTTAGGATCCTAGTGGAGCAGGGGACCTCCCATTCCCAACTTTACCTATTCCTTTTAGCTCCTAGTGGACCAGGGGACCTCCCATTCCCAACTTTACCTATTCCTTTTGGATCCTAGTGGAGCAGGGGACCTCCCATTCCCAACTTTACCTATTCCTTTTGGATCCTAGTGGAGCAGGGGACCTCCCATTCCCAACTTTACCTATTCCTTTAGGATCCTAGTGGAGCAGGGGACCTCCCATTCCCAACTTTACCTATTCCTTTTGGATCCTAGTGGAGCAGGGGACCTCCCATTCCCAACTTTACCTATTCCTTTAGGATCCTAGTGGAACAGGGGACCTCCCATTCCCAAGACTTCAGTTATTGGGTCACCTTGAAAAGTTTGAGTGATTGACAAGCTCTTATCACATAAACCCCAGAGGACTCCTGTATAATGACCCAGATAAACCCCCAGAGGACCAGATTAACCCCAGAGGACTCCTGTATAATGACCCAGATAAACCCCCAGAGGACCAGATTAACCCCAGAGGACTCCTGTATAATGACCCAGATTAACCCCAGAGGACTCATGTATAATGACCCAGATTAACCCCAGAGGAACAGAATAACCCCAGAGGACTCCTGTATAATGACCCAGATAAACCCCCAGAAAACTCCTGTATAATGACCCAGATTAACCCCAGAGGACTCCTGTATAATGACCCAGATTAACCCCAGAGGACCAGATTAACCCCAGAGGACTCCTGTATAATGACCCAGATAAACCCCCAGAGGACACCTGTATAATGACCCAGATTAACCACAGAGTACTCATGTATAATGACCCAGATTGACCCCAGAGGACCAGATTAACCCCAGAGGACTCCTGTATAATGACCCAGATAAACCCCCAGAGGACTCCTGTATAATGACCCAGATTAACCCCAGAGTACTCCTGTATAATGACCCAGATTAACCCCAGAAGACTCCTGTATAATGACCCAGATACAAAGCTGTATAACGGGTGATGTTAAAGCCTCTTAACAACCCACATACCCAGAGTATTTACCCCACCCTTACCCATCTTTACACTACCTACCATTTCCATATCTTCAGTTATTGGATCCCCCTGAGGGAGTCAACGTGAACACATTCCTAATTGACTGACAAGATATTATCTCTACTAGGAATCCTTATCTTCCACACGTTGTATTTGTTGATAAAGGGGATTCCTATCCTACTCACTTTAAATGTTGGCATCATTATTATTATGTTTTCTGTATCAGAAGTGAGCAGACTCTGTATCAGAGGGGTGTGATTGAACACAGTATATCAGGGTTGGTTTAATAGATATGGGGGTGTGATTGAACACAGTATACAGTATCAGGGTTGGTTTAATAGAGATGGGGGTGTGATTGAACACAGTATATCAGGGTTGGTTTAATAGAGATGGGGGTGTGTTTGAACACAGTATATCAGGGTTGGTTTAATAGATATGGGGGTATGATTGAACACAGTATACCGTATCAGGTTGGTTTAATAGATATGGGGGTGTGATTGAACACAGTATACAGTATCAGGGTTGGTTTAATAGATATGGGGGTGTGTTTGAACACAGTATATCAGGGTTGGTTTAATAGAGTTGGGGTTGTGATTGAACACAGTATATCAGGGTTGGTTTAATAGAGATGGGGGTGTGTTTGAACACAGTATATCAGGGTTGGTTTAATAGATATGGGGGTATGATTGAACACAGTATATCAGGGTTGGTTTAATAGATATGGGGGTGTGTTTGAACACAGTATATCAGGGTTGGTTTAATAGATATGGGGGTATGATTGAACAAGTGGGGTGTGATACAGTATCAGGGTTGGTTTAATAGAGATGGGGGTGTGATTGAACACAGTATATCAGGGTTGGTTTAATAGAGATGTCGGTGTGATTGAACACAGTATATCAGGGTTGGTTTAATAGATATGGGGTTGTGATTGAACACAGTATATCAGGGTTGGTTTAATAGAGATGGGGGTGTGTTTGAACACAGTATATCAGGGTTGGTTTAATAGAGATGGGGGTGTGTTTGAACACAGTATACAGTATCAGGGTTGGTTTAATAGAGATGGGGGTGTGATTGAACACAGTATATCAGGGTTGGTTTAATGGAGATGGGGGTGTGTTTGAACACAGTATATCAGGGTTGGTTTAATGGAGATGGGGGTGTGATTGAACACAGTATATCAGGGTTGGTTTAATGGAGAGATGAACACAGTATGGGGGTTTAGTGATTGAACACAGGGGTGTGATTGAACACAGTATATCAGGGTTGGTTTAATGGAGATGGGGGATGTGATTGAACACAGTATATCAGGGTTGGTTTAATGGAGATGGGGGTGTGATTGAACACAGTATATCAGGGTTGGTTTAATGGAGATGGGGGTGTGATTGAACACAGTATATCAGGGTTGGTTTAATGGAGATGGGGGTGTGTTTGAACACAGTATATCAGGGTTGGTTTAATGGAGATGGGGGTGTGATTGAACACAGTATATCAGGTTGGTTTAATAGAGATGGGGGTGTGATTGAACACAGTATCAGGGTTGGTTTAATGGAGATGGGGGTGTGATTGAACACAGTATATCAGGGTTGGTTTAATAGAGATGGGGGTGTGTTTGAACACAGTATACAGTATCAGGGTTGGTTTAATGGAGATGGGGGTGTGATTGAACACAGTATATCAGGGTTGGTTTAATAGAGATGGGGGTGTGATTGAACACAGTATATCAGGGTTGGTTTAATAGAGATGGGGGTGTGATTGAACACAGTATATCAGGGTTGGTTTAATGGAGATGGGGGTGTGATTGAACACAGTATATCAGGGTTGGTTTAATGGAGATGGGGGTGTGATTGAACACAGTATATCAGGGTTGGTTTAATGGAGATGGGGGTGTGATTGAACACAGTATATCAGGGTTGGTTTAATGGAGATGGGGGTGTGATTGAACACAGTATATCAGGGTTGGTTTAATGGAGATGGGGGTGTGATTGAACACAGTATATCAGGGTTGGTTTAATGGAGATGGGGGTGTGATTGAACACAGTATATCAGGGTTGGTTTAATGGAGATGGGGGGCTTTGAGTTTTACCTGAAGAATCATAACGTTCGTGATTTATTGATTTTCACAATCCTGTTTGTTGTTTGCACTGAACATTGCAGCGCAGCATGACATTATTAATAAAAAGTAACATTTTCTAGGTGTATTTTTCACTGCACAGAACTGAAGAATGAGCAGTTAATGGTGAATAGTGGATATCTGGAAGAGACTACAGTTACAGCCCATAAATACTGACAGCGTTTGTAGCTACACCCCATCTACCTCATTACATATGATTCATTGGATGGCTTTGGAGGGTAAAATGCTATTTTCTTTTTGGTACTCATCTCATGAATCTCCTGCGTTCTCTGGATTGACGGGTTCACAAAGTGCTAACGGGTATTTCTACGGGAGAAAAGACACACAGTGCCAAATGAATGTACATTAAGTACTGGAAGGTCCAGGGAGACAGAATCACACTAGCTTTTAGATTAAACACGAAGGAAATCCCATTAAATCTGACTCCAGAAATATGTTATGAATCAACTGTCAAGGGGTGGGTGTAGCTAGCTGGTGCATGGAAGTCAGGCTCAGGAGACCAGAGATGAGTGGACAAAGCACTTTACTGAGGCGATGTAGCACAGAATGCAACCGCGGCACAAAACAAACGCCCGACGAACCAGTAGTGTAGCACAAGTACTCAAAACCCAAGTACAAAGTACCCGGCTGCCACAAAACACAGGTAATAAATGAAACCCGGCGTAAACCAGCCGGAAGCTTCACACACAGACATGGGGGGGGCAGAGGGTTAAATACATGACAAGTAACGAGGGAAATGTAAACCAGGTGTGTTGGGAAGACAAGACCAAACAAATGGAAAATGGAAAGTTGGATCGGCGATGGCTAGAAGACCGGTGACGTCGACCCGCCGAACTCCGCCCGAACAAGGAGAGGAACCCGACTTTCGGTTGGAAGTCGTGACATCAACATTCTAGAAGGAAAAACGCTAACTGAAATACATCTATGGTCTAATTGGATCAGTCGTTGACCTCATCTGTAGTATTCTTTTAGCAACTTGTGTTGTCATCAAAGTGCGCCAAGGGGTGTAATAATAGTGAGTTAGATTACACCATCTTCATTAGAATTGATATCTGTATTTATTCCACGTAATGATCTTTATTTAATAAAAGTGGGCGAGCTGGTTATTTTTGATGGATTGCACAGTACTGTGAATAACACTCAGTCAAGATGAGACAATAATGCCTTCAACGTAACGCTGGTATAATGTCTGTCATGTAATATAACAAAATCTCCTATCAGCAGTGAAGATTGGTATCATCGTAATACAATTATTAACCGAGAGATCAGGACTAGGATAGTCTGTCGTTTGCCTTATTCATTGATATATATGAACTTCGTGTTGGGATCCTCATGCTGTACCAGGGATGGGCATCTCCTGTCCTCGGGGCCTGATTGGTGACACACTTTGTCCCCCAGCTAACAACAACCAATCAACTAATCCTGTCTCTCCAATAATCAACTAATCCTGATCTTCTGTTTATAGTAAAAAAAACGAACGTGTTTTAATCAGGTTTGTCAGCTATAACGTTAGGACTGCAGTTGTCCAATGGTGGAACAAACTCCCTCACGACGCCAGGACAGCGGAGTCAATCACCACCTTCCGGAGACACCTGAAACCCCACCTCTTTCAGGAATACCTAGGAATACCTAGGATAGGATAAAGTAAGGTGAACGCACCAATTTGTAAGTCGCTCTGGATAAGAGCGTCTGCTAAATGACTTAAATGTAATAATGTAATGTCCATCCCTGCCTAGGCTGTCCTCGTGTTGCATATAGATTCATGGCTGATGTTTTTTCACTCGTGACATTACAGTACAATTATCATTCGCTTGAATGATATGATGAATTCTGATGATTATTATGATAAACATGTCAGTGTGTTGTTAATAAATTTGGTGATATTCTGCGGAGCTCTGCAGAGTTTATACAGTCAAACATATACAAGGAAGAGTTACGACTTCTATGAATGGTGAGTGGAGGAGTCGAGCGCAGAGAGCAGGTCATTCCGTGACGTGGATCTTTTATTCCAACGACAGCGGAGACACTGACATGCAAAACACAAGGGCGCATGAAACAACCCGTCCCAAAATACACACAGGACTAAAACTGTCCGTAAAAATAGAGATCACACTCATACACCAACACCAATAAACAGAGAACAAAAGGAAAGGGAAACTATGGCAGCTAATAGCGCCGCCCCGAACAGGAAGAGGCAGCTAATAGCGCCGCCCGAACAGGAAGAGGCACCATCTTCGGCCGGATTCGTGACAGGAAGAGTGAGATTGTTAAAAATGTGTTAAAACAGTATTTTGGTGTCATTTGATACGAACTAAATGTAATTTTTGGAGACGTTGTTGAAGTGTTTCAGAATGTGCGGTTTTATAATATCAGTCGTGGGTTTAAAACGTCTCTGTGTCGTTGACACGTATTGAGGGTTCAACCGTGATAAAATGAGGTTTCGTTGATTGGTTCAAAGAAGATACACAATTACATATTTATATCTACCTCCTAATTTATTATAATTTATTCAAATTGGAACTCATTACATTTGGTTGGTACGTTTCATGATGATGCTGACAATGTTGATGGTGATGATGATGATGAAGATGGTGATGTGATGAAGAGTGTGATGTGATGATGATGATTGCAATGTTAATGAGGATGATGATGAAGAGTGTGATGTTGAGGATGATGAAGATTGTGATGATGATGATGATGAAGAGTGTGATGATGATGTTGATGATGATGATGATGAAGAGTGTGATGTTGAGGATGATGAAGATTGTGATGATGATGATGATGAAGAGTGTGATGATGATGTTGATGATGATGATGATGAAGAGTGTGATGATGATGATGATGATGATGAAGAGTGTGATGATGATGTTGATGAAGATGAAGAGTGTGATGATGATGTTGATGATGATGTTGATGATGATGAAGAGTGTGATGATGATGATGATGATGATGAAGATGAAGATTATGATGTTGATGAAGATGATGAAGAGTGTGATGTTGATGATGAGGATGATGATGATTATCATTAAACCACAGTTGTCATTATTTTGCCAAAGTGTTAATTTGTTTCCCTGATGACTCATCCTGAATTGAATTCCCCTGCTTTATCTCGATTTCTCCATTCAGTCTGAAGCTGTTATCCTAGAAGTAGTTTGTGCTGATGTCAAAATCAGGGGTGTTTTACTAAACAAAATGTGTAATGTGTAAAACCCAATCAGACTATCAAAGCCAATGATGTGATTCATAATTCATGTAGGCCAGCTCTGGCCCAAACCATTGGTTTCTGGGACCAATCAGAACGGTCAGAACCTGTTTGCATTCCACAAGGTGTGGAGTAAAAGAAAGTCCAGACTGATGGTGAAGAAGAGACTCTAGTGGGCGTGGCATTTGGGCGGGGCGACGTTGATGTCTCATGGTGAAAAAGTAACTCTAGTGGGCATGGCGTTTGGGCGGGGCGATGTGGATGGGTAGTCAGGCTTTTGGTAAATCTCTGTAAATTGTGGTAAGGATCTCTTCTTTCTCCAAAGTGATACATCTCTATAAATTGCATTCCATGTCAGAGCAAATCACTCTTATTGCAACAATGACATAAATATGTATTTTTTCTCACACATTAACCCCAAAGAGACAACATCCAAAGATACAACACATTAACCCCCCCATCCAAAGAGACAACATTAACCCCCCAAAGAGACAACATATCCAAAGAGACAACACACATTAACCCCCCCATCCAAAGAGACAACATACATTAACCCCCCCCATCCAAAGAGACAACACACATTAACCCCCCCAAAGATACATCCCCCCCCCAAAAGAGACAACAACCCCCATCCAAAGAGACATTAACCCCCCCATCCAAAGAGACAACACACATTAACCCCCCCATCCATCCAAAAGAGACAACATACATTAACCCCCCCATCCAAAGAGACAACATAACATTAACCCCCCCCATCCAAAGAGACAACAACCCATTAAAGAGACCCCATTAACCCCCATCCAAAGAGACAACACACATTAACCCCCCATCCAAAGAGACAACAACCCCCCCCATCCAAAGAGACAACACACATTAACCCCCCATCCAAAGATACAACATACACCCCCATCCAAAGATTAACCCCCCATCCAAAGAGACAACACACATTAACCCCCCATCCAAAGAGACAACAAACCCCCATCCAAAAGAGACAACATACATTAACCCCCATCCAAAGAGACAACACACATTAACCCCCATCCAAAGAGACAACACACATTAACCCCCCCATCCAAAGAGACAACACACATTAACCCCCCATCCAAAGAGACAACATCCAAAGAGACATTAACCCCCCATCCAAAGAGACAACACACATTAACCCCCCATCCAAAGAGACAACACACATTAACCCCCCATCCAAAGAGATCCAAAAGAGACAACACACATTAACCCCCCATCCAAAGAGACAACACACATTAACCCCCCATCCAAAGAGACAACATCCAAAAGAGACAACACACATTAACCCCCCATCCAAAGAGACAACACACATTAACCCCCAAAGAGACAACACCATCCAAAGAGACAACACACCCCCCCATCCAAAGAGACAACACACATTAACCCCCCCATCCATCCAAAGATACAACACACATTAACCCCCATCCAAAGATACAACACACATTAACCCCCCATCCAAAGAGACAACATACATTAACCCCCCATCCAAAGAGACAACACACATTAACCCCCCATCCAAAGAGACAACATACATTAACCCCCCATCCAAAGAGACAACACACATTAACCCCCATCCAAAGAGACAACACAAACCCCCCCCATCCAAAGAGACAACATACATTAACCCCCCAAAGAGACCAAAGATCCAAAGACAACACACATTAACCCCCCATCCAAAGAGACAACACACAAAGAGACAACACACATTAACCCCCCCATCCAAAGAGACAACACACATTAACCCCCCCATCCAAAGAGACAACACACATTAACCCCCCATCCAAAGATACAACACACATTAACCCCCCATCCAAAGAGACAACAAACATTAACCCCCATCCAAAGAGACAACATACATTAACCCCCCATCCAAAGACAACACACATTAACCCCCCCAAAGATACATCCAAAGAGATTAACCCCCCATCCAAAGAGACAACACATTAACCCCCCATCCAAAGAGACAACACACATTAACCCCCTTCCAAAGAGACAACACACATTAACCCCCCCATTTAACATCCAAAGAGACAAAAAAGAGACAACACACATTAACCCCCCATCCAAAGAGACATCCAAAAGAGACAACACACATTAACCCCCCCATCCAAAGAGACAACACACATTAACCCCCCATTAAAGAGACAACACACATTCCCCCCATCCAAAGAGACAACACACATTAACCCCCATCCAAAGAGACCAAAGAGACAACATACATTAACCCCCCATCCAAAGAGACCAAATTAACCCCCCATCCAAAGAGACAACACACATTAACCCCCCATCCAAAGAGACAACATACATTAACCCCCCCATCCAAAGAGACAACACATCTTAACCCCCCATCCAAAGAGACAACACACATTAACCCCCCCCATCCAAAGAGACAACACACATTAACCCCCATCCAAAGAGACAACACATTAACCCCCCATCCAAAGATTTGGTGGTACATTAACCCCCCCCATCCAAAGAGACAACACACATTAACCCCCCCCATCCAAAGAGACAACAGACATTAACCCCCATCCAAAGAGACAACACACATTAACCCCCCATCCAAAGAGACAACACACATTAACCCCCCCATCCAAAGAGACAACACACATTAACCCCCCATCCAAAGAGACAACACACATTAACCCCCCATCCAAAGAGACAACACACATTAACCCCCCATCCAAAGAGACAACACACATTAACCCCCATCCAAAGAAACACATTAACCCCCCATCCAAAGAGACAACACACATTAACCCCCCCCCATCCAAAGAGACAACACACATTAACCCCCCATCCAAAGAGACAACACACATTAACCCCCCATCCAAAGAGACAACACACATTAACCCCCCCATCCAAAGATACAACATACATTAACCCCCCAAAGAGACCAAAGAGACAACACACATTAACCCCCCATCCAAAGATTAACACACATTAACCCCCCCATCCAAAGATACAACACACATTAACCCCCCATCCAAAGAGACAACATACATTAACCCCCATCCAAAGAGACAACATACATTAACCCCCCATCCAAAGATACAACACACATTAACCCCCCATCCAAAGAGACAACATACATTAACCCCCCCCATCCAAAGAGACAACACACATTAACCCCCATCCAAAGATACAACACACATTAACCCCCCCATCCAAAGAGACAACATATTAACCCCCCCATTAACCAAAGATACAACACACATTAACCCCCCCCATCCAAAGAGACAACATACATTAACCCCCATCCAAAGAGACAACACACATTAACCCCCCCCATCCAAAGATACAACACACATTAACCCCCATCCAAAGATACAACACACATTAACCCCCATCCAAAGAGACAACATCCAAAGAGACCCCCCCCCATCCAAAGAGACAACACACATTAACCCCCATCCAAAGATACAACACACATTAACCCCCCATCCAAAGATACAACACACATTAACCCCCCCATCCAAAGATACAACACACATTAACCCCCCATCCAAAGAGACAACAACCCCCCATCCAAAGAGACAACAAAGAGACATTAACCCCCATCCAAAGAGACAACACACATACAACCCCAAAGATACATTAACCCCCATCCAAAGATACAACACAACAACCCAAACATTCACGTTAAAAAAAGTATAATGTTTCCAATAACAAAAATACATAGAAAGTATAATATGCAGTCACAGATAAATCTTCGACTAGCGCCAATGTTCACCTTGGAGAAAATGGAGAAAATGCCGATTTACAATCCCAATGCTTCTAGAATATCACCGGTTTGCAAAAACTCACAAAACATCATGAAACTCTGGGGCATTCTTTTACACTATTTAAGTACATTTTTCAAGAGCCAGGCTTGAAGTTAATTATTTTAACCAATGGCCAACGGACATACTCCGAGTGGAGAGAAATTAAACATCTAGCTTTGTAATAGACAGAGGTCAACCATTTTCTTCTCTCTCCTATGTAAAGAGAGATTCCCTGGGTAAAGATTTAGGAGGCATTAGTTTTAGGGATTTGGTGGTATTGGGGTTAGAGGTCAGAGATCTAGAGCAGTACTGAGCTCCAAAGCAGTACTGAGCTCCCGGCACAGCCAGAAGAGGACTGGCCACCCCACATAGCCTGGTTCCTCTCTAGGTTTCTTCCTAGGTTTTGGCCTTTCTAGGGAGTTTTTCCTAGCCACCGTGCTTCTACACCTGCATTGCTTGCTGTTTGGGGGTTTTAGGCTGGGTTTCTCACTTTGAGACATCAGCTGATGTACGAAGGGCTATATAAATACATTTGATTTGATTTGATTTTGTGTATCAGCACATTCTCACAGGTATTCATACAAGGTGCCTAAATGTGTATTACATTTAACACATTTGTGAAGCTTAACAGGGCTGATATATGTTCTCATTGTCCAGTTGTATTGCAACAATCTCAGACGGGTGTTTATTGTCTGTATCTGAGCTCTAGAGCATATCACACCCCAGTCCTCTGAGCTCTAGAGCATATCATACCCCAGTCCTCTGAGCTCTAGAGCATATCATACCCCAGTCCTCTGAGCTCTAGAGCATATCATACCCCAGTCCTCTGAGCTCTAGAGCATATCATACCCCAGTCCTCTGAGCTCTAGAGCATATCATACCCCAGTCCTCTGAGCTCTAGAGCATATCACACCCCAGTCCTCTGAGCTCTAGAGCATATCATACCCCAGTCATCTGAGCTCTAGAGCATATCATACCCCAGTCCTCTGAGCTCTAGAGCATATCACACCCCGGTCCTCTGAGCTCTAGAGCATATCATACCCCAGTCCTCTGAGCTCTAGAGCATATCATACCCCAGTCCTCTGAGCTCTAGAGCATATCACACCCCGGTCCTCTGAGCTCTAGAGCATATCATACCCCAGTCCTCTGAGCTCTAGAGCATATCACACCCCGGTCCTCTGAGCTCTAGAGCATATCATACCCCAGTCCTCTGAGCTCTAGAGCATATCATACCCCAGTCCTCTGCTGAAATATCTTCCTGCATCTTGTATCCACTGTATCTGAGCTCTAGAGCATATCATACCCCAGTCCTCTGAGCTCTAGAGCATATCATACCCCAGTCCTCTGAGCTCTAGAGCATATCATACCCCAGTCCTCTGAGCTCTAGAGCATATCATACCCCAGTCCTCTGAGCTCTAGAGCATATCATACCCCAGTCCTCTGAGCTCTAGAGCATATCATACCCCAGTCCTCTGAGCTCTAGAGCATATCATACCCCAGTCCTCTGAGCTCTAGAGCATATCACACCCCAGTCCTCTGAGCTCTAGAGCATATCACACCCCAGTCCTCTGCTGAAATATCTTCCTGCATCTGGTATCCACTGTATCTGAGCTCTAGAGCATATCATACCCCAGTCCTCTGCTGAAATATCTTCCTGCATCGTGTATCCACTGTATCTGAGCTCTAGAGCATATCATACCCCAGTCCTCTGCTGAAATATCTTCATGCATCTTGTATCCACTGTATCTGAGCTCTAGAGCATATCATACCCCAGTCCTCTGAGCTCTAGAGCATATCATACCCCAGTCCTCTGAGCTCTAGAGCATATCATACCCCAGTCCTCTGAGCTCTAGAGCATATCATACCCCAGTCCTCTGCTGAAATATCTTCCTGCATCTTGTATCCACTGTATCTGAGCTCTAGAGCATATCATACCCCAGTCCTCTGAGCTCTAGAGCATATCATACCCCAGTCCTCTGCTGAAATATCTCCCTGCATCTTATATCCACTGTATCTGAGCTCTAGAGCATATCATACCCCAGTCCTCTGAGCTCTAGAGCATATCATACCCCAGTCCTCTGAGCTCTAGAGCATATCATACCCCAGTCCTCTGAGCTCTAGAGCATATCATACCCCAGTCCTCTGAGCTCTAGAGCATATCATACCCCAGTCCTCTGCCGAAATATCTTCCTGCATCTTGTATCCACTGTATCTGAGCTCTAGAGCATATCATACCCCAGTCCTCTGAGCTCTAGAGCATATCATACCCCAGTCCTCTGAGCTCTAGAGCATATCATACCCCAGTCCTCTGAGCTCTAGAGCATATCATACCCCAGTCCTCTGAGCTCTAGAGCATATCATACCCCAGTCCTCTGAGCTCTAGAGCATATCATACCCCAGTCCTCTGCCGAAATATCTTCCTGCATCTTGTATCCACTGTATCTGAGCTCTAGAGCATATCATACCCCAGTCCTCTGAGCTCTAGAGCATATCATACCCCAGTCCTCTGAGCTCTAGAGCATATCATACCCCAGTCCTCTGCTGAAATATCTCCCTGCATATCTTGTATCCACTGAAGTCTCTTACCGTCAGAGTTGTCTTTATCAGAAGCCACCATTTTCCCATGTAATGAGGTCATGGGACCTCTCCCATAACACATATCA
The DNA here is from genome assembly GCF_034236695.1 of Oncorhynchus nerka. Lineage (NCBI taxonomy): Eukaryota > Metazoa > Chordata > Actinopteri > Salmoniformes > Salmonidae > Oncorhynchus > Oncorhynchus nerka. The sequence continues at coordinate 109,667 of NW_027040044.1, read as the reverse complement.
ACAGACAGTGTTTTCTAAAGTGGACAAAGGAGGCTGTAAAGCAGATTGTTTTAGACTGGGAAAAAAATAAAGCTTCTCAATTGTAAGTATTTAAAAATTAACAAAGTTAAAACTTCCCCTTAGTCCTTCAAATGACATGAGCTCCTTGTCATTGTATGAGTCCATTACTTTAACGTGTTTGCATTCTGGGTAGTCAGGACAAATCAGAACAGTCAGAACGTGTTTGCATTCTGGGTAGTCAGGACCAATCAGAACAGTCACGTGTTTGCATTTTCATTTTCTTACCCATTCTTTAACCTCTTAAGTCGACCCTCTACTTTTTTGAACATTCTGTTAAAAATCGCGCAACATTTCAGCGCCCTGCTACTCATGCCAGGAATATAGTATATGCATTTGCTTAGTCTGTGTGGATAGAAAACACTCAGACGTTTATAAAACTGGTTAAATCACTGCTGTGGCTTTACCAGAACGGCATTTACATCGAAAAGCACAGGAAAAACTGATCACTGAAAATGGGAATATATATCCATGCGCTACTTGAACCCATTGATAAAGGTGAACCACAATTAATTGACTGAGGTTGCAGTACCTACAGCTTCCACACGGTGTCTAGAGTCTTGTCATTTCCCTTCGAGTTTTTTCTTGGTCAAACACATGCAGGGCACCGTATCTCCTATGGTCTAGGACCGGATATTTTCGTTGAGTTTCTAGCCGGACATTTTTCCAGACGGACAGCTAATGATCTTTACATCGCCTCCTGATGAATTGTATTGCTTATTAACGTTTACTAATACCTAAAGTTGCATTACAAACGTATTTCGAAGTGTTTTGTGAAAGTTTATCGTCGACTTTTTGAATTTAAAAAAATGACGTTACGTTTTGAAACGATGTTTTTTCGTTTATCACACAGTCTACATATAACGATATCTAGGCTTTATATGGACCGATTTAATCGAAATAAAGACCCAAATAGTGTTTATGGGACATCTAGGAGTGCCAACAAAGAAGATGGTGAAAGGTAATGAATGTTTTCTATTTTATTGTGCGGTTTGTGTAACGCCGAAATGCTAATTATTTTGTTTACGTCCCCTGTGGGTCTTTTTGGGTGTTACATGCTATCAGATAATAGCTTCTCATGCTTTCGCCGAAAAGCATTTAAAAAATCTGACTTGTTGCCTGGATTCACAACGAGTGTAGCTTTAATTTGATACCCTGCATGTGTATTTTAATGAACTTTTGAGTTTTAACTAATACTATTAGCATTTAGCGTAGCGCATTTGCATTTCCAGAGCTCTAGTTGGGACGCAAGCGTCCCGAGTAGAAGCAACAGGTTAAAACCCCATGTAATTTTTGTCGTTGTCATTGCCCCAAATTGGTGTAAATCTGGATAATACAGGGGACATTGCTGTAGTTCGTGTCATATAGTTAGTGTGTTTTTAACCAAGGGATTAGTATTATTCTTCATTAGGGAGCCGAGTCCATCCCTATTTATTAAGTCTTTTGCGGTTATCGTTTCAGTCTGCAGCCAGGGTAAGCATGGTTTCTTGGAGAAACCGAAAACATTGCAGCCCTAAGTTGTGCAGCCCAGTAATACCACTGCAGTTTTGGAAGTTGCAACCCCTCCTACTCTGTCATCAGGGATTAGTATTATTCTTCATTAGGGAGCCGAGTACAAATATCCATCCCTAGTTAAGCCTTTTGTGGACAGCGTTTCAGTCTGCAGCCAGGGTAAGCATGGTTTCTTGGAGAAACCAAAAACATTGGTTGTGCAGCCCAGTAATACCACTGTAGGGTTTGAAAGTTGCAACCCCTCCTACTCTGTCATAGGGCAAATAAAGAAGAGAAATGTCTTGTTTTGCTGTTGTTCCAGATACAATGTTAGAGTATCTGTCTGATCTTTGGGGCCTTACGGGTGTTGACCCATTTAAAAACCTTACGTTGGTCTCAGAGAGAGAGAGAGAGAGATCACCGGGTCCTCCGGCTCAGCGGTGGCCCTCATGCAGGGCTCTGTGTTGTTTTTTGTCTAAGTGTGCATAAAAGGCATCGAGTTCATCTGGTGGAGAGGCATCGTTGGGCAGATCACAGCTTGGTATTCCTTTATAATCCGTAATGGACTGTAGCCCCTGTAACATGTGTCGGTATTTGACCATCAGGTATTCCCAGACGGGTGAACAATGGGTAGAGACACCAGCAACACACCGTTTGCTCTTCATGAAGAATACCCCTTCCTCCTCTTGATTTCCCTGACTCCAACGTCAGGGAAATCTGTGACTAGAGAATCCATCCAGTTGGATAGCCACGGGGAAGAGGGATATCTTGTCCGAAATACATGTTTTGGAAAAACTGAGAATATTGCAGTTTGAGGGTCATGTTGATAGCAAATCCATAATCGGATGGAGGGAAATGGTGGCCGATTTTACCTTCGCCTTAGTCACACCAGGAAGCTCTCCTACCTCTTTTTTCGCCTGCATTTTCTCTTGGACAGGAGAGCGGGCGTCCTGGATTTTGGCGCAGGTACCCAAAGAGCCCAGTGCAGACGAGTCAAAGTTGAAAGCGGAATTGAGGTTAGTAACTGCCGAAAAGCCCAGTGCAGGTGAGTTGAATTGAGGCTAGTAACTGCCGAAAAGCCCGGTGCAGATGAGTTGAGGTTAGTAACTGCCGAAAGCCCAGTGCAGATGAGTTGAATTGAGGTTAGTAACTGCCAAACAAGCTTAGTGCAGATGAGTTGAATTGAGGTTAGTAACTGCCAAACAAGCTTAGTGCAGATGAGTTGAATTGAGGTTAGTAACTAACTTTCCGATCGGAGCAAAAGTTTTTGTCGAAGAAATGATAGCTGACACAGATACAGATAAACGGCAAAAGAATCATAAAATAGAAGAGTTGTGTCGGAGATTTTAGATACAGGAACAACATAACACAATGAATCTTTACAACAGAGATCACTATGGGATGCAGGAAACAAGGAGTCACAGTAAAGGGCCTTTGGCCCGTTGTAACACGTAGAGATTGGAGTTGTATCTCTCTCTGACACATTTAGACTCTCTGATCTCCAGGGACGGTGTCACTCTTCACTCCTCACTGCTGGTGGTAATGAAACAACACCACACCAGAACACTGCACTGTGTGTATGGTTTGTGTTTGCGTGTGTGTGTGTGTGTTCGTATGTAAGTGTGTGTGTGTGTGTGTGTGTGTGTTTGTATGTAAGTGTGTGTGTGTGTGTGATTGTGTGTTTTTGTGTCTGTGTGTGTGTGCGTGCATGCAATCCTAGCTGAGAGACTATAGTGTAGTCCATCTCCTATCAGGGCTCCATGTTTAATCCTAGCTGAGAGACTATAGTGTAGTCCATCTCCTGTCAGGGCTCCATCAGCCTCATAGGGCTCCATGTTTAATCCTAGCTGAGAGACTATAGTGTAGTCCATCTCCAATCAGGGCTCCATGTTTAATCCTAGCTGAGAGACTATAGTGTAGTCCATCTCCTATCAGGGCTCCATGTTTAATCCTAGCTGAGAGACTATAGTGTAGTCCATCTCCAATCAGGGCTCCATGTTTAATCCTAGCTGAGAGACTATAGTGTAGTCCATCTCCTATCAGGGCTCCATCAGCCTCATAGGGCTCCATGTTTAATCCTAGCTGAGAGACTACAGTGTAGTCCATCTCCAATCAGGGCTCCATGTTTAATCCTAGCTGAGAGACTATAGTGTAGTCCATCTCCTATCAGGGCTCCATCAGCCTCATAGGGCTCCATGTTTAATCCTAGCTGAGAGACTACAGTGTAGTCCATCTATCAGGGCTCCATGTTTAATCCTAGCTGAGAGACTACAGTGTAGTCCATCTCCTATCAGGGCTCCATGTTTAATCCTAGCTGAGAGACTACAGTGTAGTCCATCTATCAGGGCTCCATGTTTAATCCTAGCTGAGAGACTACAGTGTAGTCCATCTATCAGGGCTCCATGTTTAATCCTAGCTGAGAGACTACAGTGTAGTCCATCTATCAGGGCTCCATGTTTAATCCTAGCTGAGAGACTACAGTGTAGTCCATCTATCAGGCTCCATGTTTAATCCTAGCTGAGAGACTACAGTGTAGTCCATCTCCTATCAGGGCTCCATGTTTAATCCTAGCTGAGAGACTACAGTGTAGTCCATCTATCAGGGCTCCATGTTTAATCCTAGCTGAGAGACTACAGTGTAGTCCATCTATCAGGGCTCCATGTTTAATCCTAGCTGAGAGACTACAGTGTAGTCCATCTATCAGGGCTCCATGTTTAATCCTAGCTGAGAGACTACAGTGTAGTCCATCTATCAGGGCTCCATGTTTAATCCTAGCTGAGAGACTATAGTGTAGTCCATCTCCTATCAGGGCTCCATGTTTAATCCTAGCTGAGAGACTACAGTGTAGTCCATCTCCTATCAGGGCTCCATGTTTAATCCTAGCTGAGAGACTATAGTGTAGTCCATCTCCTATCAGGGCTCCATGTTTAATCCTAGCTGAGAGACTATAGTGTAGTCCATCTCCTATCAGGGCTCCATGTTTAATCCTAGCTGAGAGACTATAGTGTAGTCCATCTCCTATCAGGGCTCCATGTTTAATCCTAGCTGAGAGACTATAGTGTAGTCCATCTCCTATCAGGGCTCCATGTTTAATCCTAGCTGAGAGACTATAGTGTAGTCCATCTATCAGGGCTCCATCAGCCTCATAGGGCTCCATGTTTAAACCTAGCTGAGAGACTATAGTGTAGTCCATCTCCTATCAGGGCTCCATGTTTAATCCTAGCTGAGAGACTACAGTGTAGTCCATCTCCTATCAGGGCTCCATGTTTAATCCTAGCTGAGAGACTACAGTGTAGTCCATCTCCAATCAGGGCTCCATGTTTAATCCTAGCTGAGAGACTATAGTGTAGTCCATCTCCAATCAGGGCTCCATGTTTAATCCTAGCTGAGAGACTATAGTGTAGTCCATCTCCAATCAGGGCTCCATGTTTAATCCTAGCTGAGAGACTATAGTGTAGTCCATCTCCTATCAGGGCTCCATGTTTAATCCTAGCTGAGAGACTATAGTGTAGTCCATCTCCAATCAGGGCTCCATGTTTAATCCTAGCTGAGAGACTACATTGTAGTCCATCTATCAGGGCTCCATGTTTAATCCTAGCTGAGAGACTACAGTGTAGTCCATCTCCAATCAGGGCTCCATGTTTAATCCTAGCTGAGAGACTATAGTGTAGTCCATCTCCTATCAGGGCTCCATGTTTAATCCTAGCTGAGAGACTATAGTGTAGTCCATCTCCTATCAGGGCTCCATGTTTAATCCTAGCTGAGAGACTACAGTGTAGTCCATCTCCAATCAGGGCTCCATGTTTAATCCTAGCTGAGAGACTACAGTGTAGTCCATCTCCAATCAGGGCTCCATGTTTAATCCTAGCTGAGAGACTATAGTGTAGTCCATCTCCTGTCAGGGCTCCATGTTTAATCCTAGCTGAGAGACTATAGTGTAGTCCATCTCCTATCAGGGCTCCATGTTTAATCCTATCTGAGAGACTATAGTGTAGTCCATCTCCTATCAGGGCTCCATCAGCCTCATAGGGCTCCATGTTTAATCCTAGCTGAGAGACTATAGTGTAGTCCATCTCCTATCAGGGCTCCATCAGCCTCAGAACCAGCAGTAGAGGAATCAGCCTCATAGGGCTTCATGAGCCAGAAGTAGGGGGTTGAGGAATCAGCCTCATAGGGCTTCATGAGCCAGAAGTAGAGGAATCAGCCTCATAGGGCTTCATGAGCCAGAAGTAGGGGGTTGAGGAATCAGCCTCATAGGGCTTCATGAGCCAGAAGTAGAGGAATCAGCCTCATAGGGCTTCATGAGCCAGAAGTAGAGGAATCAGCCTCATAGGGCTTCATGAGCCAGAAGTAGAGGAATCAGCCTCATAGGGCTTCATGAGCCAGAAGTAGAGGAATCAGCCTCATAGGGCTTCATGAGCCAGCAGTAGGGGGTTGAGGAATCATCCTCATAGGGCTTCATGAGCCAGCAGTAGGGGGTTGAGGAATCAGCCTCATAGGGCTTCATGAGCCAGAAGTAGGGGGTTGAGGAATCAGCCTCATAGGGCTTCATGAGCCAGAAGTAGGGGGTTGAGGAATCAGCCTCATAGGGCTTCATGAGCCAGAAGTAGAGGAATCAGCCTCATAGGGCTTCATGAGCCAGAAGTAGGGGGTTGAGGAATCAGCCTCATAGGGCTTCATGAGCCAGACGTAGGGAGTTGAGGAATCAGCCTCATAGGGCTTCATGAGCCAGAAGTAGGGGGTTGAGGAATCAGCCTCATAGGGCTTCATGAGCCAGAAGTAGGGGGTTGAGGAATCAGCCTCATAGGGCTTCATGAGCCAGAAGTAGGGGGTTGAGGAATGGCTTACAGACTCCATTCAATATGTTTCTTTCATTTGTTCATGTGGAACGACGACAGGTGTATGGCTCACATAGGAAGGAACCAAAGGTTGAGTGCTTCTTGTAATTGGTAGGTTTGAAGGAAGGAGGAATGAGAGGAGGACAAATGGAGAGAGAGAGAGAATGAGAGGGAGAGGGAGAGGGAGAAGGAGAGGGAGAAGGAGAGGGAGAGGGAGAAGGAGAGGGAGAAGGAGAGGGAGGGAGAAGGAGAGGAGAGGGAGAGGGAGAGGGAGAAGAGAGGGAGAGGGAGGAAGGAGAGGGAGAGGAAGAGAGACAGAGAGAGAGAGAGAATGAGAGGGAGAGGGAGAAGGAGAGGGAGAAGGAGAAGGAGAGGGAGAAGGAGAGGGAGAAGAAGAGGGAGAGGGAGAGGGAGAAGGAGAGGGAGAGGGAGAAGGAGAGGGAGAGGGAGAAGGAGAGGGAGAAGGAGAGGGAGAGGGAGAAGGAGAAGGAGAAGGAGAGGGAGAGGGAGAAGGAGAAGGAGAGGGAGAAGGAGAAGGAGAGGGAGAAGGAGAAGGAGAGGGAGAAGGAGAGGGAGAGGGAGAGGGAGAAGGAGAAGGAGAAGGAGAGGGAGAGGGAGAGGGAGAGGGAGAGGGAGAAGGAGAGGGAGAAGGAGAGGGAGAAAGAGAGGGAGAGGGAGAGGGAGAGGGAGAAGGAGAGTGACAAGGAGAGTGACAAGGAGAGGGACAAGGAGAGGAAGAGGGAGAGGAAGAGAGACAGAGAGATGCAGACCACTTCCTTTCAGGCTAGCCGTCTAGGCAGCATGGCTAATTGGGTACATTGCTTCCCGACATGTCCCAGATATGAGCTTAGCTAACCCAAGAAGAAATCGATGAGGTATTAAAAAACAGTTAAAGGATAAATTTACAATGAAACGAAATAGCTGATTAAATGGTACTCATGGAACGTGAAAGGGCTTAACCATCCTATCAAGGAACAATTAATTACATGGTGATGCTGTTTAGATAAATCCAGTGTGTTTAAAGAACATGTCTGTGAAGCCAATTGCGCAATTGAAAGAATACTTTATTAAAATGGGGGATTTGTATTTCTAGACTGTAACGACTAACACGGGTGTAAGGGTCTCCGGTTTCAGTGGAGTCGTAGTTCCACAGAGTATTCTGCAGCTTGCAGGGGGGGTGGTATCCTTTCACACCAACCTCCAACAGCGTTGCCACGGAGAGAAACAGAAAGGAAGTCGAAAACTGACTTGTAGTTATTACCTCACCTGGAACAACTGATGATCTGCTCTGGTAGATGTTTAACTGATGTTCTACTCTCGTAGATGTTTAACTGATGTTCTGCTCTGGTAGATGGTTATCTGATGTTCTGCTCTGGTAGATGTTTAACTGATGTTCTGCTCTGGTAGATGGTTATCTGATGTTCTGCTCTGGTAGATGTTTAACTGATGTTCTGCTCTGGTAGATGTTTAACTGATGTTCTGCTCTGGTAGATGTTTAACTGATGTTCTGCTCTGGTAGATGTTTAACTGATGTTCTGCTCTGGTAGATGTTTAACTGATGTTCTGTGGTAGATGTTTAACTGATGTTCTGCTCTGGTAGATGTTTAACTGATGTTCTGTGGTAGATGTTTAACTGATGTTCTGCTCTGGTAGATGTTTAACTGATGTTCTGCTCTGGTAGATGTTTAACTGATGTTCTGCTCTGGTAGATGGTCATGTTCCATCCCCTGTGATTTAAAACCAACATGCTTTAAAGCAAGGGTGTCAAACTCATTCCATGGAGGGTCTAGCGTGATTTTTTTCCTGTTTAAATGAAGACGGTAGTTCCTTACTAAGACATAGTTTAACCAGGTGAGGGGAGTTCCTCATTAAGACCTATACAACCAGGTGAGGGGAGTTCCTTACTGAGACCTAGACAACCAGGTGAGGGGAGCTCCTTATTAAGCCCTAGACAACCAGGTGAGGGGAGTTCCTTATTAAGACCTAGACAACCAGGTGAGGGGAGTTCCTCATTAACACCTAGACAACCAGGTGAGGGGAGTTCCTTATTAAGACCTAGAAAACAAGGTGAGGGGAGTTCCTTATTAAGACCTAGACAACCAGGTGAGGGGAGTTCCTTACTGAGACCTAGACAACCAGGTGAGGGGAGTTCCTTATTAAGACCTAGACAACCAGGTGAGGGGTGTTCCTTATTAAGACCTAGACAACCAGGTGAGGGGAGCTCCTTATTAAGACCTAGACAACCAGGTGAGGGGAGTTCCTTACTGAGACCTAGACAAGCAGGTGAGGGGAGTTCCTTATTAAGACCTAGACAACCAGGTGAGGGGTGTTCCTTATTAAGACCTAGACAACCAGGTGAGGGGAGCTCCTTATTAAGACCTAGACAACCAGGTGAGGGGAGTTCCTTACTGAGACCTAGACAACCAGGTGAGGGAGTTCCTTACTGAGACCTAGACAACCAGGTGAGGAAGCTCCTTTTTAAGACCTAGACAACCAGGTGAGAGGAGTTCCTTATTAAGCCCTAGACAACCAGGTGAGGGGAGTTCCTTACTGAGACCTAGACAACCAGGTGAGGGAGCTCCTTTTAAGACCTAGACAACCAGGTGAGGGGAGTTCCTTATTAAGACCTAGGAACAACCAGGTGAGGGGAGTTCCTCATGACCTGACAACCAGGTGATGGGAGTTCTGAGATCTAGACAACCAGATGAGGGGAGTTCAGCTTATTAAGACCTAGACAACCAGGTGAGGAGAGTTCCTTACTGAGACCTGACAACCAGGTGAGGGGAGCTCCTCATTAAGCCCTAGACAACCAGGTGAGGGAGTTCCTTACTGAGACCTAGACAACCAGGTGAGGGGAGTTCCTTACTGAGACCTAGACAACCAGGCGAGGGAGTTCCTTACTGAGACCTAGACAACCAGGTGAGGGAGTTCCTCACTAATTGTGACCTTAATTCATCAATCAAGTACAAGAGAGGAGGAAAACCTACAGTCACTCAACCCCCGTGGAATTAGTTTTTCATATATGCTTTAAACGGTTTCTTTACATATTAAAACAAAAAAATATGTTTTAAGTGAGTAGGCATTGGTCTGAAAAAGAAAGGAAATTCAGAGGAGCACCACACTGCCTACTCCACCCATGCTCTACCAAGGTTTTCCAGCACCACAATGCCTACTCCACCCATGCTCTACCAAGGTTTTCCAGCACCACACTGCCTACTCCACCCATGTCTACCAAGGTTTCCAACACCACACTGCCTACTCCACCCATGCTCTACCAAGGTTTTCCAGCACCACACTGCCTACTCCACCCATGCTCTACCAAGGTTTTACAGCACCACACTGCCTAGATGCTCTAAGTTTTCCAGCACCACAATGCCTACTCCACCCATGCTCTAAAGGTTTTCCAGCACCACACTGCCTACTCCACCCATGCTCTACCAAGGTTTTACAGCACCACAATGCCTACTCCACCCATGCTCTACCAAGGTTTTCCAGCACCACAATGCCTACTGATGCTCTACCAAGGTTTTCCAGCACCACACTGCCTACTCCACCCATGCTCTACCAAGGTTTTCCAGCACCACAATGCCTACTCCACCCATGCTCTACCAAGGTTTTCCAGCACATGCTCTACCAAGGTTTTCCAGCACCACCCTACTCCACCCATGCTCTACCAATGTTTTCCTGACCACTGCCCTACTCCACCCATGCTGTATCCCACTGGACCCATGCTCTACCAAGGTTTTCCAGACCACAATGCCTACTCGAAATGCTCTACCAAGGTTTTCCAGCACTCACCCATGCCTACCAAGGTTTTCAGCACCACATGCTACTCCACCCATGGTAGATTTTCCAGCACCAAATGCCTACTCCACCCATGCTCTACCAAGGTTTTCCAGCACCACACTGCCTACTCCACCCATGCTCTACCAAGGTTTTCCAGCACCACACTGCCTACTCCACCCATGCTCTACCAAGGTTTTTCCAGCACCACACTGCCTACTCCACCCATGCTCTACCAAGGTTTTCCAGCACCACACTGCCTACTCCACCCATGCTTTGGTTCTTTGCCACCCATGCTCTACCAAGGTTTTCCAGCACCACACTGCCTACTCCACCCATGCTCTACAGGTTTTACAGCACCACACTGCCTACTCCACCCATGCTCTAAAGGTTTTCCAGCACCACACTGCCTCTCTTTTCCACTCTCCACCCATGGTAGATTTTTCCAGCACCACACTGCCTACTCCACCCATGCTGTACCAAGTTTTTTCCAGCACCACAATGCCTACTCCACCCATGCTCTACCAAGGTTTTCCAGCACCACAATGCCTACTCCACCCATGCTCTACCAAGGTTTTCCAGCACCACACTGCCTACTCCACCCATGCTCTACCAAGGTTTTCCAGCACCACACTGCCTACTCCACCCATGCTCTACCAAGGTTTTCCAGCACCACACTGCCTACTCCACCCATGCTCTACCAAGGTTTTCCAGCACCACACTGCCTACTCCACCCATGCTCTACCAAGGTTTTCACCACACTGCCTACTCCACCACCATGCCTACTCCACCCATGCTCTACCAAGTTTTCCAGCACCACAATGCCTACTGGTATGCTCTACCAAGGTTTTCCAGCACCACACTGCCTACTCCACCCATGCTCTACTTTTACAGCACCACACTGCCTACTCCACCCATGCTCTACCAAGGTTTTCCAGCACCACAATGCCTACTCGTGCTGCTACCAAGGTTTTCCAGCACCACAATGCCTACTCCACCCATGCTCTACCATGGTTTTCCAGCACCACAATGCCTACTGTGCTCTACCAAAGGTTTTCCAGCAGACTCCACCCATGCTCTACTGATGTTTTCCAGCACCACACTGCCTACTCCACCCATGCTCTACCAAGGTTTTCCAGCACCACACTGCTCCACCCATGCTCTACTAAGGTTTTCCAGCACCACACTGTTCCACCCATGCTCTACCAAGGTTTTAACAGCACCATGCCTACTCCACCCATGCTCTACCTGAGGTTTTCCAGCACCACACTGCCTACTCCACCCATGCTCTACCAAGGTTTTCCAGCACCACACTGCCTACTCCACCCATGCTCTACCAAGGTTTTCCAGCACCACATGCCTAACTCCACCCTGCTCTACCAGATTTTCCAACCACATGTACTCTGCTCTACCAAGGTTTTCCAGCACCACACTGCCTTACCCATGCTCTACCAAGGTTTTACAGCACCACACTGTCCAGCTCTACCAAGGTTTTCCAGCACCACTGCCTACTCCACCCATGCTCTACTAAGGTTTTCCAGCACCACACTGTCTACTCCACCCATGCTGTACCAAGGATTTTTCCAGCACCACAATGCCTACTCCACCCATGCTCTACCAAGGTTTTCCAGCACCACAATGCCTACTCCACCCATGCTCTAACAAGGTTTTCCAGCACCACACTGCCTACTCACCCATGCTCTACCAAGGTTTTCCAGCACCACACTGTTTAACCCATGCTCTACTCAAGGTTTTTTCCAGCACCACAATGCCTACTCCACCCATGCTCTACCAAGGTTTTCCAGCACCACAATGCCTACTCCACCCATGCTCTACCAAGGTTTTCCAGCACCACAATGCCTACTCCACCCATGCTCTACCAAGGTTTTCCAGCACCACAATGCCTACTCCACCCATGCTCTACTAAGGTTTCCAGCACCATGCTCTCCACCCATGCTCTACCAAGGTTTTTAACCAGCACCACAATGCCTACTCGACCCATGCTCTACCAAGGTTTTCCAGCACCACACTGCTCTACTCCACCCATGCTCTGGTATGATGTTTTCCAGCACCACACTGCCTACTCCACCCATGCTCTACTGAGGTTTTCCAGCACCACACTGCCTACTCCACCCATGCTCTATTTTCCAGCACCACAATGCCTACTCCACCCATGCTCTACCAAGGTTTTCAGCACCACAATGCCTTTATGCTCTACCAAGGTTTTCCAGCACCACAATGCCTACTCCACCCATGCTCTACCAAGGTTTTCCAGCACCACAATTACTTGCTCTACCAAGGTTTTCCAGCACCACAGCCTACTCCACCCATGCTCTACCAAGGTTTTCCAGCACCACAATGCCTACTCCACCCATGCTCTACCAAGGTTTTCCAGCACCACAGTGCCTACTCCACCCATGCTCTACCAAGGTTTTCCAGCACCACAATGCCTACTCCACCCATGCTCTACCAAGGTTTTCCAGCACCACACTGCCTACTCCACCCATGCTCTACCAGGTTTTCCAGCACCACACTGCCTACTCCACACTCTACAGCTGCCTACTCCACCCATGCTCTACCAAGGTTTTCCAGCACCACACTGCCTACTCCACCCATGCTCTACCAAGGTTTTCCAGCACCACAATGCCTACTCACCCATGCTCTACCAAGGTTTTCCAGCACCACACTGCCTACTCCACCCATGCTCTACCAAGGTTTTCCAGCACCACACTGCCTATCACCCATGCTCACCAGAGGTTTTCCAGCACCACAGCCTACTCCACCCATGCTCTACCAAGGTTTTCCAGCACCACACTGCCTACTCCACCCATGCTCTACCAAGGTTTTCCAGCACCACACTGCCTACTCCACCCATGCTCTACCAAGGTTTTCCAGCACCACAATGCCTACTCCACCCATGCTCTACCAAGGTTTTCCAGCACCACACTGCCTACTCCACCCATGCTCTACCAAGGTTTTCCAGCACCACACTGCCTACTCCACCCATGCCTTTCCAGCACCACACTGCCTACTCCACCATGCTCTACCAAGGTTTTCCAGCACCACACTGCTCTACCAAGGTTTTCCAGCACCACACTGCCTACTCCACCCATGCTCTACCAAGGTTTTCCAGCACCACACTGCTCCACCCATGCTCTACCAAGGTTTTCCAGCACCACACTGCCTACTCCACCCATGCTCTACCAAGGTTTTACAGCACCACACTGCCTACTCCACCCATGCTCTACCAAGGTTTTCCAGCACCACACTGCCTACTCCACCCATGCTCTACCAAGGTTTTCCAGCACCACACTGCCTACTCCACCCATGCTCTACCAAGGTTTTCCAGCACCACACTGCCTACTCCACCCATGCTCTACCAAGGTTTTCCAGCACCACAATGCCTACTCCACCCATGCTCTACCAAGGTTTTCCAGCACCACAATGCCTACTCCACCCATGCTCTACCAAGGTTTTCCAGCACCACCCATGCTGCCTACTCCACCCATGCTCTACCAAGGTTTTCCAGCACCACAATGCCTACTCCACCCATGCTCTACCAAGGTTTTCCAGCACCACACTGCCTACTCCACCCATGCTCTACCAAGGTTTTCCAGCACCACACTGCCTACTCCACCCATGCTCTACCAAGGTTTTCCAGCACCACACTGCCTACTCCACCCATGCTCTACCAAGGTTTTCCAGCACCACAATGCCTACTCCACCCATGCTCTACCAAGGTTTTACAGCACCACACTGCCTACTCCACCCATGCTCTACCAAGGTTTTCCAGCACCACACTGCCTACTCCACCCATGCTCCCATGCTCTACCAGGTTTTCCAGCACCACACTGCCTACTCCACCCATGCTCTACCAAGGTTTTCCAGCACCACACATGCTCTACCAAGGTTTTCCACCCATGCTCTCCACCATGCTTTACCAAGGTTTTCCAGCACCACACTGCCTACTCCACCCATGCTCTACCAAGGTTTTCCAGCACCACACTGTCTACTCCACCCATGCTTTACCAAGGTTTTACAGCACCACACTGCCTACTCCACCCATGCTCTACCAAGGTTTTAGCAGCACACCCATGCTCTACCAAGGTTTTACCTAACGCTGCCTTTCTGTCGATTTGATCAGTATCGACACATGCTTTAACAATGACAAACTTATTGAAAGTTCTCCTATGTGGTGAATACATGTAAGTTCTACATCCGTTTATAGATTCATTGTTAAAAAAAACTCGGGAAGCTTTAAGTTCCATTGTTATCGGGAAACCGTGTCCTAGTAATTACATCATCGACATGGCTATTTGCATTTATGCAAAACACATGGATTCTCCCTTTAAAGAGGGGAGGGGGTGAATATCAACAGCAGCTGCCTCACATTAATCACATACCAGTTCCAGGAAGTGACTCTCAACGTACTGAATTAGTTGGCATTAGTCAACACTTGGAAAGAAATCTGTGATCTACTACCCATTAAGGGGATCTCTGCCATTTAGATGTCTTTTTCTTGGTCATTTCAGATGTCTTTTTCTTGGTCCTGTTCAGACCAGATGTCGTTTTCTTGGTCCAGTTCAGACAGGATGTCTTTTCTTGTTCAGACTTTTTCTTGGTCCTGTTCAGACAGGATGTCTTTTCTTGGTCCTGTTCAGACCAGATGTCTTTTCTTGGTCTTCAGGGATCCTGTCCTGTTCAGACCAGATGTCTTTTTCTTGGTCCTGTTCAGACCGGATGTCTTTTCTTGGTCCTGTTCAGACCAGATGTCTTTTCTTGGTCCTGTTCAGACCAGATTCTTGGTCCTGTTCAGACCAGATGTCTTTTTCTTGGTCCTGTTCAGACCGGATGTCTTTTTTTTTGTGAGGTCCGGACCGGCCTTGATTTCAAAGTCCACGGACGGGACTCCTTAAAACCACTTCGATACAAGTGACCCAATCAAAGACCAATCATAGACATCCATGTTTCACAAGTTTGGACAGCACAGTACAGTACAATAGAGTCGTGGTTCTCAAACCTCTCCGCAGGGGGGACCCCAGATCAAACCTTCAAGCTCTCGAATCTCACCTAGCTATCTTAAGATTAATGCACTAACTATAAATCGCTCTGGATAAGTGTGTCTGCTAAATTACGAAAATGTATCAATTTAAAATTAGAAAACAAGTTTAGAGGCAAAAATGGTGAAACGTCTGGAGGTCCCCAGGGACCTGGTTTGAACCACTGCAGTAGAGCACAACAGAGAGTACATTACAGTACAGTTTAAAAAAAAGAGTAGATTAACATTCAACATTCATTCAGACCTGAAAATGAGCCTGATTTTAACGTCCAGAAAATATGTATTTTCAACGTCTAGGAAAAAACTAATTTTATATGCCCGAAAATACGTCTTTATGACTTCCTCAAAATCCATTCACCTTTCATTCAGAACCTAAAATGAACCCAACTTCAACGCCTGGAAAATATGAATTGTAAATGTAATTATGCTTACTGGGTTCAGAACACACTGAAAAGTAATGAAGTCTGTTGATGAAAAATGCATTGACAGAGGAGGTAGTGTACTGAATCAATACATCATAAGGGCTAGAATTTGTTCTCGATGCTCAAAGAGCAAAGTGTCTGTCTTGTGTGTTTATCAGGCTAATTAGCTAGCTCGGTAGCATGTGTACACTCACTGCAATGCACAGCCAATGTGCTACTTGCATCACAACACAAACGAATTGATGTCTTGCTAATAAACCAGTTAGCTATGTGTTAGTTTGTGTTGTGAGAGGCTGTTGTTGGTTGAGGAAATGTGGGCTAGCTAGCAGTGTTTGTGATGGAACTGAAATCTGGCTGCACATGTAGGTATCTGGCCAGATTGACTGTATCATGCTGGGGGTAGCTAGATTAACAATGCCCATTGAATGTATTATAAGCGTGCCTGTTTCACACATTTCCCAAAAGTTTGACGTTGACTATGAACTTTCCTTAGCTAGCTAGCTATGCTTTATTTAAGAATATAGCTAGCTAGCTACACTTTATGGAAGAATATAGCTAGCTATGCTTTATTTAAGAATATAGCTAGCTATGCTTTATGGAAGAATATAGCTAGCTATGCTTTATTTAAGAATATAGCTAGCTAGCTATGATTTATTTAAGGATATAGCTAGCTAGCTACACTTTATGGAAGAATATAGCTAGCTATGCTTTATGGAAGAATATAGCTAGCTACACTTTATGGAAGAATATAGCTAGCTATGCTTTATGGAAGAATATAGCTAGCTACACTTTATGGAAGAATATAGCTAGCTATGCTTTATTTAAGAATATAGCTAGCTATGCTTTATGGAAGAATATAGCTAGCTACGCTTTATTTAAGAATATAGCTAGCTAGCTATGCTTTATGGAAGAATATAGATATATTGTCAACACAGTTGTTACAGTCTTATTGACTTGAAGCTACTGGCTATAATAGCAGGACAAGGATGTTCACTTGACTTATTTGTCTGTGCTCTGATTTAGTTTATACAAATAACTTTAACCATATGAAAACCCTTCCATAGGAAATATAAACTAGCTAGCTATCTTCCTTTGCTTGTCGCTTGCTTCTCATCCGACTGGTGATAGCTAGCTAGGTAGGGCGCAGAAAATACTCTGAAAAATTAAATTGCTAACGACCCCGTTAAAAATCCGAAATGTGGTTCTCGGTAACAACCGGACGGCTCACGATGAGAGGCGGGGAGTGTGTTGTGTACCTCCAATCAAGTTGATGTGCAAATGTTGGTGACATATTGTCTTAGACATGATGGTAGGGAGATTTGAATGTAACATTGAGCTTCATCCTACTATCATAGTGGCGCCAACCGTCTATCACCATGTTCAGTTGTTTTTCTTTGGCCTTTTTGGTAGGAACCTACAAAACCTTTCAGAACATCTTCAAATAACATGGTAGGATTTCAGAGAGACTACAGTGTTCAAAGCTCTTCAAATATATATATAAATATAAATATATGTATATATATTGATTAAAGATGTCCTCCAGCGATTCAGGAACTTTTACTGTTGAAAAGCGACACCTATAAATACAGTCAAGTAAACACACACTAAAGGGTAAAAAAAACATACGTTTTGAGCAAAATAGTGTTTTTTTAAGACACAACTGCAACCTTTAATGAGTCGGGCGTTCAAAGAGTTGGTTTGAATGGGGGGATTCGTGATGTCATCGGCCTCGTCCCTTTGCATGAGGACCAATAGAGGAGCAGTAGAGAACAAAAGAGGAAAGCTCCCCCCACCCCCCAACTTGTGATGTCATGAGGATACCTGGACCAGCTATTGAGACGTTTTGTTTTGTTAAGTAAATCAGGGGATAAATGAGCTGAAAAGCAGCCTGGAGTTTAAATCCTTTAGGACTCTAAATCCTTTAGGACTCTAAATCCTTTAGGACTCTAAATCCTTTAGGACTCTAAATCCTTTAGGACTCTAAATCCTTTAGGACTCTAAATCCTTTAGGACTCTAAATCCTTTAGGACTCTAAATCCTTTAGGACTCTCAATCCTTTAGGACTCTAAATCAACTCTAAATCCTTTAGGACTCTAAATCTTTAGGACTCTAAATCCTTTAGGACTCTAAATCCTTTAGGACTCTAAATCCTTTAGGACTCTAAATCCTTTAGGACTCTAAATCCTTTAGGACTCTAAATCCTTTAGGACTCTAAATCCTTACGACTTTAAATCCTTTCTGAACGCAGAAAAGTAACATGAGGACTGGCATTATATAAAAAAAATACAATATATATATATAGAGCTTTTTCTACATTCAAAATATATGCATCATTTTATTTATTTATTCCAAAGAACAATTTCAGAAGATATTACTTGCAAGGATGAAGCTTGTAAACATTTCGGTAAGATAGTTATTACTGCTTTGTACTGGTAGTGGTAGTGGTACTGGTACTATACTGGTACTGTACTGTACTGGTACTGTACTGGTACTGGTACTTGTACTGGTACTGTACTGTACTGTACTGTACTGGTACTGGTACTGGTACTGTACTGGTACTGGTACTGGTACTATACTGGTACTGTACTGGTACTGGTACTGTACTGGTACTATACTGGTACTGGTACTGGTACTGTACTGGTACTGTACTGGTACTGCATGAGTTAGTAGAGAGACACATGTTAATATCCATGGTCAAAATTCATCATTTGAAATATAGACTGACACTTTCATTACCAAATAATGGCACAAAGTAAAAAAAATTGACATTTCGGGTTAACCATGTATACTGTAATAACTCTTTGGTAGAGAAGTCATTGCAACTTTTTTAAGATGGCCGCCCCCCCAAAAAAAGACACTTATTTTACAGTAAGACCAGCACCAGAGAGCTTAATTCATGGTTGAAAGAACAGCACCTTGTTTTTAAATACAGAAAAACACAATCACTCAAATATCTCATCTTTTTACCATCCATCTCCCATCTGCACTTCCACCAACACTCTGGATGAAACAGAGTTCCAAAACAGAGAAAGGAGATCAAAGAAGATGTTGGATCGGAACTAGAGAGAGAGATGGTAGAGTCTGTCTCTCATTGCTCTCTTCACACCGAGCCTTGTCCCAGATCAGTTTGTGCTGTAAAGCCCTCTGGTCATTGGCAGATTGGCAGAACAATGACCACAGGTGTTGGCAAGACAGCGCATTCAGGTGCGGGACCAGGCTACTCGTTCTACCTAACGCTCCCTGGTGGGGGCCCCCTATGATGTCCTCACACGTCTGTGTCGGGGGCCGGGCCTGCGCGCTTGCAGCTGCCTGACGGGCGGCCTGAGAGGCTGTCTGATGGGCTGCTTGTTGTATCTCTCCATGATCTCCTTGATGCGTGACAGGTTGGTGCGGCTGACGGTGAAGTCACAGCGGGTCGCTCCGATGTCGTAGCCCACCTCACACACCTTACTGCTGGCGCTGTAGCCCTCGGCCCTCGCCGTGATGCTGTACTCTCCTGGGTTCAACAGCCTCCAGTAGTCCCCGTCCGCCGCTAGGGAGACAAAGAGAGGAGTGGGAGTGAGGGACTGAGTGAGAGAGCGAGAGAGAGAGAGAGTGTGAGAGAGAGAGAGAGGAGGGGAGTGAGGGAGTGAGGAGTGAGGGAGAGAGAGACAAAGAGAGGAGTGGGGGTGAGGGAGTGAGTGAGTGAGTGAGAGAGAGAGAGAGAGAGAGAGAGAGAGAGAGAGAGAGAGAGAGAGAGAGAGAGAGAGAGAGAGAGGAGTGGGAGTGAGGGAGTGAGGGAGTGAGAGGGAGAGAGAGAGAGAGAGAGAGAGAGAGAGAGAGAGAGAGAGAGGAGTGGAGTGAGGGAGTGAGGGAGTGAGTGAGTGAGAGACAAAGAGAGGAGTGGGTTGAGGGAGTGAGTGAGTGAGGGAGAGAGAGACAAAGAGAGGAGTGGGGGTGAGGGAGTGAGTGGAGTGAGTGAGTGAGAGAGAGAGAGAGAGAGAGAGAGAGAGAGGAGAGAGAGAGAGAGAGAGAGAGAGAGATGATGGAGAGAGGGAGTGAGTGAGATAGTGGAGAGAGAGAGAGAGAGAGAGAGAGAGAGAGAGAGAGAGAGTGGAGGGAGAGAGAGAGAGAGGAGTGGGAGTGAGGGAGTGAGGGAGTGAGTGAGAGAGTGGAGAGAGAGAGAGAGAGAGAGAGAGAGAGAGAGAGAGAGAGAGAGAGAGGAGTGGGGGAGGGAGTGAGTGAGTGAGAGACAAAGAGAGGAGTGGGGTGAGGGAGTGAGTGAGTGAGGGAGAGAGAGACAAAGAAAGGAGTGGGGGTGAGGGAGTGAGTGAGTGAGTGAGTGAGTGAGTGAGTGAGTGAGTGAGAGAGAGAGTGTGAGTGAGTGAGTGAGTGAGTGAGTGAGAGAGGGAGAGAGGGAGGGAGGGAGGGAGGGAGGGAGGGAGGGAGTGAAAGAGAGAGAGAGGCACCTAAATCTTATGCATAGATTCTTATTAGAATTGGCGCGGGCACTAGAAAAGTCTGCAGCCTCCTTGTGAAAGAGGGACAGAGAGAGAGAAACTTGTACACAAACAACCGCACACAAACAATAAAAGTGTGGTTAAAATTGGCACAAAAAAAACACTATTCTTTCTATAGGGCCGTGGGGTGAGACAGGGATGCATCGTAAGCCCCACCCTCTTCAACAAATATGTGTGTGTGTGTGTGTGTGTATAACAAATTGGCGAGGGCACTAGAACAGTCTGCAGCACCCGGCCTCACCCTACTAGAATCCGACGTCAAATGTCTGCTGTTTGCTGATGATCTGGTGCTTCTGTCACCAACCAAGGAGGGCCTACAGCAGCACCTAGATCTTATGCACAGATTCTGTCAGACCTGGGCCCTGACAGTAAATCTCAGTAAGACAAAAAATAATGGTGTTCCAAAAAAGGTCCAGTCGCCATGACAACAAATACAAATTCCATCTGGACACTGTTGCCCTAGAGCACACAAAAAACGATACATACCTCGGCCTAAACATCAGCGCCACAGGTAACTTCCACAAAGCTGTGAACGATCTGAGAGACAAGGCAAGAAGGGCATTCTATGCCATCAAAAGGAACATAAAATTTAACTTACCAATTAGGATCTGGCTGAAAATACTTGAATCAGTCATAGAACCCATTGCCCTTTATGGTTGTGAGGTCTGGGGTCCGCTCACCAACCAAGAAATCACAAAATGGGACAAACAACAAATTGAGACTCTGCACGCAGAATTCTGCAAACATATCCTCCGTGTACAACGTAAAACACCAAATAATGCAGAGCAGAATTAGGCCGATACCCACTAATTATCCAAATCCAGAAAAGAGCCCGTTAAATTCTACAACCACCTAAAAGGAAGCGATTCACCCACCTTCCATAACAAAGCCATCACCTACAGAGAGATGAACCAACATGGTCCAAGCACACCAAGACAGTCGTGAAGAGGACACGACAAAACCTATTCCCCCTCAGGAGACTGAAAAGATTTGGCTTCAGGGTCCTCAGATTCTCAAAATGTATCTACAGCTGCACCATCGAGAGCATCCTGACAGGTTGCATCAATGCCTGGCTCGGCCTACGACTACAAGGCATTACAGAGTACATCACTGGGGCCAAGCTTCCTGCCATCCAATTGTCAAAGACTCCAGCCACCCTAGTCATAGACTGTTCTCTCTGCTACCGCACGGCAAGCGGTACCGGAGCGCCAAGTCTAGGTCCAAGAGGCTTCTCAACAGCTTCCTCAATAACCTCAGGTGCCTCCACATTTACTCTGTACCAGTACCCCCTGTATATAGCCTCCACATTGACTCTGTACCGGTACCCCCTGTATATAGCCTCCACATTTACTCTGTACCGTAACACCCTGTATATAGCCTCCACATTGACTCTGTACTGGTACCCCCTGTATATAGCCTCCACATTGACTCTGTACCAGTACCCCCTGTATATAGCCTCCACATTGACTCTGTACCGGTACCCCCTGTATATAGCCTCCACATTGACTCTGTACCAGTACCCCTGTATATAGCCTCCACATTGACTCTGTACCGGTACCCCTGTATATAGCCTCCACATTGACTCTGTACCGGTACCCCCTGTATATAGCCTCCACATTGACTCTGTACCGGTACCCCCTGTATATAGCCTCCACATTGACTCTGTACCGGTACCCCCTGTATATAGCCTCCACATTGACTCTGTACCGGTACCCCCTGTATATAGCCTCCACATTTACTCTGTACCGTAACACCCTGTATATAGCCTCCACATTGACTCTGTACTGGTACCCCCTGTATATAGCCTCCACATTGACTCTGTACCAGTACCCCCTGTATATAGCCTCCACATTGACTCTGTACCGGTACCCCCTGTATATAGCCTCCACATTGACTCTGTACCAGTACCCCTGTATATAGCCTCCACATTGACTCTGTACCGGTACCCCCTGTATATAGCCTCCACATTGACTCTGTACCAGTACCCCCTGTATATAGCCTCCACATTGACTCTGTACTGGTACCCCCTGTATATAACCTCCACATTGACTCTGTACCGGTACCCCTGTATATAGCCTCCACATTTACTCTGTACCGTAACACCCTGTATATAGCCTCCACACTGACTCTGTACCGGTACCCCTGTATATAGCCTCCACTGACTCTTGTAGTTACCCCTGTATATAGCCTCATTGACTCTGTACCAGTACCCCCTGTATACAGCCTCCACATTGACTCTGTACCAGTACCCCCTGTATATAGCCTCCCCATTGACTCTGTACCGGTACCCCCTGTATATAGCCTCCACATTGACTCTGTACCGGTACCCCCTGTATATAGCCTCCACATTGACTCTGTACCGGTACCCCTGTATATAGCCTCCACATTGACTCTGTACCGGTACCCCTGTATATAGCCTCCATTTACTCTGTACCAGTACCCCCTGTATATAGCCTCCACATTGACTCTGTACCGGTACCCCCTGTATATAGCCTCCACATTGACTCTGTGCCGGTACCCCCTGTATATAGCCTCCACATTGACTCTGTACCGGTACCCCTGTATATAGCCTCCATTCTCTGTACTACCCCCTGTATATAGCCTCCACATTGACTCTGTACCGGTACCCCCTGTATATAGCCTCCACATTGACTCTGCCGGTACCCCCTGTATATAGCCTCCACATTGACTCTGTACCGGTACCCCCTGTATATAGCCTCCACATTGACTCTGTACCGGTACCCCTGTATATAGCCTCCACATTGACTCTGTACCGGTACCCCCTGTATATAGCCTCCACATTGACTCTGTACCGGTACCCCCTGTATATAGCCTCCACATTTACTCTGTACCGTAACACCCTGTATATAGCCTCCACATTGACTCTGTACTGGTACCCCCTGTATATAGCCTCCACATTGACTCTGTACCAGTACCCCCTGTATATAGCCTCCACATTGACTCTGTACCGGTACCCCTGTATATAGCCTCCACATTGACTCTGTACCAGTACCCCCTGTATATAGCCTCCACATTGACTCTGTACCGGTACCCCCTGTATATAGCCTCCACATTGACTCTGTACCGGTACCCCCTGTATATAGCCTCCACATTGACTCTGTACTGGTACCCCCTGTATATAAGCCTCCACATTTACTCTGTACCGTAACACCCTGTATATAGCCTCCACACTGACTCTGTGCAGGTACCCCCTGTATATAGCCTCCACATTTACTCTGTACCGTAACACCTGTATATAGCCTCCACACTGACTCTGTACCGGTACCCCCTGTATATAGCCTCCACACTGACTCTGTGCCCGGTACCCCCTGTATATAGCCTCCATTGACTCTGTACCAGTACCCCCTGTATACAGCCTCCACATTGACTCTGTACCAGTACCCCCTGTATATAGCCTCCCCATTGACTCTGTACCGGTACCCCCTGTATATAGCCTCCACATTGACTCTGTACCGTAACACCCTGTATATAGCCTCCACATTGACTCTGTACCGGTACCCCCTGTATATAGCCTCCACATTGACTCTGTACCGGTACCCCCTGTATATAGCCTCCACATTGACTCTGTACCGTAACACCCTGTATATAGCCTCCACACTGACTCTGTACCAGTACCTCCTGTATATTGACTCTGTACCGGTACCCCCTGTATATAGCCTCCACATTGACTCTGTACCGGTACCCCCTGTATATAGCCTCCACATTGACTCTGTACCGTAACACCCTGTATATAGCCTCCACACTGACTCTGTACCAGTACCCCCTGTATATTGACTCTGTACCGGTACCCCCTGTATATAGCCTCCACATTGACACTGTCCCAGTACCCCCTGTATATAGCCTCCACATTGACTCTGTACCGGTGCCTCCTGTATATAGCCTCCACATTGACTCTGTACCGGTACCCCCTGTATATAGCCTCCACATTGACTCTGTACCGGTACCCCCTGTATATAGCCTCCACATTGACTCTGTACCGGTACCCCCTGTATATAGCTGTAAGGTCTACTACACCTGTTGTATTCAGCATTTCACTGTGATGCTGTAGTGTTTGTGTCTGTGAACAGAGCCTCAGGACAATTAGACCCAACCAAATAATGAGAAAACAAAAAGATTGGAAACACATTGGAAAGAATTAACAAAAAAACAGAGCAAACTAGAATGCTATTTGGCCCTAAACAGAGAGTACACAGTGGCAGAATACCTGACCACTGTGACTGACCAAAACTTAAGGAAAGCTTTGACTATGTACAGACTCAATGAGCATAGCCTTGCTATTGAGAAAGGCCGCCGTAGGCAGACCTGGCTCTCAAGAGAAGACAGGCTATGTGCTCACCGCCCACAAAATAAGGTGGAAACTGAGCTGCACTTCCTAACCTCCTGCCCAATGTATGACCATATTAGAGAGACATATTTCCCCCAGATTACACAGATCCACAAAGAATTAGAAAACAAATCCAATTTTGATAAACTCCCATATTTACTGGGTGAAATACCACAGTGTGACATCACAGCAGCAAGATGTGTGACCTGTTGCCACAAGAAAAGGGCAGCCAGTGAAGAACAAACACCATTGTAAATACAACCCATATTTATGTTTATTTATTTTCCCTTTTGTACTTTAACTTTGCACATCTCTACAACACTGTATATAGACATAATATGACATTTGAAATGTCTTGATTTTTTTTTAGAACACTGGAGTGTAATGTTTTCTGTTTACAATTTCATATTGTTTATTTCACTTTTTTTGGTTTATTATCTACCTCACTTGCTTTGGCAATGTGTTTCCACATGCCAATAAAGCCCCTTTGAATTGAACTGATCTCTTTAGAGAGAGAGAGAGAGAGAGAGAGAGAGACAGAGAGACAGAGAGAAGAGAAGAGAAGAGAGGAGAGAGAGAGAGAGAGAGAGAGAGAGAGGTGCTGTATATGTATTGTAGGTTACGTGTCAGAAGAAATGTGAGAAAGTTCAGAGTTCACAGCACGTATCAGCATTCTGATCCACATTGCATTCCATCATATAGGTCACGGACTGTGAATCACCAAACAAAAAAACTTGTTTTAGCCAGTCAAAGTTAACTTTCCTGTATGCAAATATAGCCCTGGAAGAAAGCAGCACATCTTGATACTTGGCAACAGCGAAAGGCAAAGAGCTCCACAAAGCAATCCTCTAGGAATTCACTGACTGAACTGACAGAGAAAGGAGGGAGGGCAGAACATAGAGGAAGGAGGGCAGAACATAGAGGGAGGGAGGGAAGAACATAGAGAAAGGAGGGAGGGCAGAACATAGAGAAAGGAGGGAGGGCAGAACATAGAGGAAGGAGGGCAGAACATAGAGGAAGGAGGGCAGAACATAGAGGAGGAGGGAGGGCAGAACATAGAGGAGGGAGGGAGGGAGAACATAGAGAAAGGAGGAGGGCAGAACATAGAGAAAGGAGGGAGGGCAGAACATAGAGGAAGGAGGGCAGAACATAGAGGAAGGAGGGCAGAACATAGAGGAGGGAGGGAGGGAAGAACATAGAGGAAAGGAGGGAGGGCAGAACATAGAGGAAGGAGGGCAGAACATAGAGGAAGGAGGGCAGAACATAGAGGGCAGAACAGAGAACATAGAAGGAGGGCAGAACATAGGGAGGGAGGAGCAGAACATAGAGGAAGGAGGGAGGGCAGAACATAGAGGAGGAGGGCAGAACATAGAGGAAGGAGGGCAGGAGGAAGGAGGGCAGAACATAGAGGAGGAGGGCAGAACATAGAGGAGGGGAGGGCAGAACATAGAGGAAGGAGGGCAGAACATAGAGGAGGAGGGAGGGAACAGAACATAGAGGAGGAGGGAGGGCAGAACATAGAGGAAGGAGGGAGGGCAGAACATAGAGGAAGGAGAACATAGAGGAGGAGGGCAGAACAGAGGGAGGGGGAGGGCAGAACATAGAGGAGGGAGGGCAGAACATAGAGGAGGAGGGAGGGCAGAACATAGAGGAGGAGGGCAGAACATAGGGGAGGGAGGGCAGGAGGAAGGAGGGCAGAACATAGAGGAAGGAGGGCAGAACATAGAGGAGGGAGGGCAGAACATAGAGGAGAGGGAGGGCAGAACATAGAGGAGGAGAACATAGAGGGCAGAACATAGAGGAAGGAGGGAGGGCAGAACATAGAGGAAGGAGGGAGGGCAGAACATAGAGGAGGAGGGAGGGCAGAACATAGAGGAGGAGGGAGGGCAGGGAGGAGGGCAGAACAGAACATAGAGGAGGAGGGAGGGCAGAACATAGAGGAAGGAGGAGGGCAGAACATAGAGGAGGAGGGAGGGAGGAGGAAGGAGGAGGGCAGAACATAGAGGAGGAGGGAGGGAACATAGAGGAAGGAGGAGGGCAGAACATAGAGGAGGGAGGGAGGGCAGAACATAGAGGAGGGGGAGGGCAGAACATAGAGGAAGGAGGGAGGGCAGAACATAGAGGAGGAGGGAGGGCAGAACATAGAGAAAGGAGGGAGGGAGGCAGAACATAGAGGAGGAGGAGGGAGGGCAGAACATAGAGGAGGGAGGAGGGAGGGCAGAACATAGAGGAGGAGGGAGGGCAGAACATAGAGGAGGAGGGAGGGCAGAACATAGAGGAGGAGGGAGGGGAGGAGGGCAGAACATAGAGGAGGAGGGAGGGCAGAACATAGAGGAGGAGGAGAACATAGAGGAGGGAGGGCAGAACATAGAGGAAAGGAGGGAGGGCAGAACATAGAGGAGGAGGGCAGGGAGAGGAGGGCAGAACATAGAGGAGGAGGGCAGGGCAGAACATAGAGGAGGAGGGAGGGCAGAACATAGAGGAGGGAGGGCAGAACATAGAGGAGGGAGGGAGGAGGGAGGGGCAGAACATAGAGGAAGGGGCAGAACATAGAGGAGGAGGGAGGGCAGAACATAGAGGAAGGAGGGAGAACATAGAGGAAGGGAGGGCAGAACATAGAGGAAGGAGGGGCAGAACATAGAGGAAGGAGGGAGGGCAGAACACAGAACAGAGGAAGGAGGAGGGCAGAACATAGAGGAAGGAGGAGGGAGGGCAGAACATAGAGGAGGGAGGGAGGGCAGAACATAGAGGAAGGAGGGAGGGCAGAACATAGAGGAGGAGGGAGGGCAGAACATAGAGGAGGAGGGAGGGGCAGAACATAGAGGAAGGAGGGAGGGCAGAACATAGAGGAGGAGGGAGGGCAGAACATAGAGGAAGGAGGGAGGGCAGAACATAGAGGAAGGAGGGAGGGCAGAACATAGAGGAAGGAGGAGGGCAGAACATAGAGGGAGGGAGGGCAGAACATAGAGGAGGAGGGAGGGCAGAACATAGAGAAAGGAGGGAGGGCAGAACATAGAGGAAGGAGGGAGGGCAGAACATAGAGGAGGGAGGGCAGAACATAGAGGAGGAGGGAGGGAGGAGGGAGGGCAGAACATAGAGGAGGAGGAGGGCAGAACATAGAGGAAGGAGGGAGGGAACATAGAAGGAGGGAGGGCAGAACATAGAGGAAGGAGGGAGGCAGAACATAGAGGAAGGAGGGAGGGCAGAACATAGAGGAGGGGAGGGCAGAACATAGAGGAGGAGGGAGGGCAGAACATAGAGGAGGAGGGAGGGCAGAACATAGAGGAAGGAGGGAGGGCAGAACATAGAGGAGGAGGGAGGGCAGAACATAGAGGAAGGGAGGGCAGAACATAGAGGAGGAGGGAGGGCAGAACATAGAGGAGGAGGGAGGGCAGAACATAGAGGAGGAGGGAGGGCAGAACATAGAGGGAGGGAGGGCAGAACATAGAAAGGAGGGAGGGCAGAACATAGAGGAGGAGGGAGGGCAGAACATAGAGGAGGAGGGAGGGAGGGCAGAACATAGAGGAGGAGGGAGAACAGAACATAGAGGAGGAGGGAGGGCAGAACATAGAGGAGGAGGGAGGGCAGGGAGAAAATAGAAGGGCAGAACATAGAGGAGGGAGGGCAGAACAGGGGAAGGAGGGAGGGCAGAACATAGAGGAGGAGGGAGGGCAGAACATAGAGGAGGAGGGGGCAGAACATAGAGGAGGAGGGCAGAACATAGAGGAAGGAGGAGGGCAGGAGGGAGGAGGGCAGAACATAGAGGAGGAGGGAGGGCAGAACATAGAGGAAGGAGGGCAGAACATAGAGAAAGGAGGGAGGGCAGAACATAGAGGAGGAGGGAGGGCAGAACATAGAGGAAGGAGGGCAGAACATAGAGGAGGAGGGAGGGCAGAACATAGAGAAAGGAGGGAGGGCAGATCATAGAGGAAGGAGGGAGGGCAGAACATAGAGGGGGAGGGAGGGCAGAACATAGAGGAGGGAGGGCAGAACATAGAGGAGGAGGGAGGGCAGAACATAGAGGAGGAGGGAGGGCAGAACAGAACAGAGGAAGGAGGGAGGGAGGGCAGAACATAGAGGAGGAGGGAGGGCAGAAAATAGAGGAAGGAGGGAGGGCAGAACATAGAGGAGGGAGGGAGGGGAGGGAGGAGGGCAGAAAATAGAGAGGAAGGAGGGAGGGCAGAACATAGAGAAAGGAGGAGGGCAGAACATAGAGAAAGGATGGAGGGCAGAACATAGAGGAAGGAGGGAGGGCAGAACATAGAGAAAGGAGGGAGGGCAGAACATAGAGGAGGGAGGGAGGGCAGAACATAGAGGAAGGAGGGAGGCAGAACATAGAGGAGGAGGGAGGGCAGAACATAGGGGAGGGAAGGAGGAGGGCAGGCAGAACATAGAGAAAGGAGGGAGGGGGAGGGCAGAACATAGAGAAAGGAGGGGAGGGCAGAACATAGAGGGAGGGCAGAAGATAGGGAGGAGGGAGGGCAGAACAGAGGAGGAGGGAGGGCAGAACATAGAGGGGGCAGGGCAGAACATAGAGAAAGGAGGGAGGGCAGAACATAGAGAAAGGGGAGGGCGGAACATAGAGAAGGAGGGAGGAGGAAGGAGGGAGGAAAGGAGGGAGGGCAGAACATAGAGGAAGGAGGGAGGGCAGAACATAGAGGAAGGAGGGAGGGCAGAACATAGAGGAGGAGGAGGGCAGGAGGAGGAGGGAGGGCAGAACATAGAGGAAGGAGGGAGGGCAGAACATAGAGGAGGAGGGAGGGCAGAACATAGAGGAGGAGGGAGGGCAGAACATAGAGGAGGGAGGGAGGGCAGAACATAGAGGAAGGAGGGAGGGCAGAACATAGAGGAAGGAGGGAGGGCAGAACATAGAGGAAGGAGGGAGGGCAGAACATAGAGGAAGGAGGGAGGGCAGAACATAGAGGAAGGGGGTAAAAAGGTAAGTAGAGGGCGTTCTAACCTACTCCATGAAAAGAGGAACTCTCATCTCTCCTGCTCAACTGTTAAGAAGTTTAAAAATAGCACCGCATTGTCATCTTGGATTTACCTTCCTCCTGTCTCCTGTCTCCACTAGGCACGACATTGTGTTTCACCTCCCTCCTGTCT
Organism: Oncorhynchus nerka; assembly: GCF_034236695.1. Classification (NCBI taxonomy): domain Eukaryota; kingdom Metazoa; phylum Chordata; class Actinopteri; order Salmoniformes; family Salmonidae; genus Oncorhynchus; species Oncorhynchus nerka. The sequence goes on along the minus strand of NW_027040044.1, from coordinate 80,067 downwards.
CCTGTCTCCACTAGGCATGACATTGTGTTTTACCTCCTGTCTCCTGTCTCCACTAGGCACGACATTGTGTTTTACCTCCCTCCTGTCTCCTGTCTCCACTAGGCATGACATTGTGTTTTACCTCCTGTCTCCTGTCTCCTGTCTCCACTAGGCACGACATTGTGTTTTACCTCCTGTCTCCTGTCTCCTGTCTCCACTAGGCATGACATTGTGTTTCACCTCCCTCCTGTCTCCTGTCTCCACTAGGCATGACATTGTGTTTTACCTCCTGTCTCCTGTCTCCTGTCTCCTGTCTCCACTAGGCACGACATTGTGTTTTACCTCCTGTCTCCTGTCTCCTGTCTCCACTAGGCATGACATTGTGTTTCACCTCCCTCCTGTCTCCTGTCTCCACTAGGCATGACATTGTGTTTCACCTCCTCCTCCTGTGTCCTGTCTGTCTCACTAGGCATGACATTGTGTTTCACCTCCTCCAGTCTCCTGTCTCCACTAGGCATGACATTGTGTTTCACCTCCCTCCTGTCTCCTGTCTCCACTAGGCATGACATTGTGTTTTACCTCCTGTCTCCTGTCTCCACTAGGCATGACATTGTGTTTCACCTCCCTCCTGTCTCCTGTCTCCACTAGGCATGACATTGTGTTTTACCTCCTGTCTCCTGTCTCCACTAGGCATGACATTGTGTTTCACCTCCTGTCTCCTGTCTCCACTCCTGTCTCCAGTCTCCTGTCTCCTGTCTCCACTAGGCATGACATTGTGTTTTACCTCCTGTCTCCTGTCTCCACGAGGCATGACATTGTGTTTTACCTCCCTGCTGTCTCCTGTCTCCTGTCTCCTGTCTCCAGTCTCTTGTCTCCTGTCTCCTTTCTCGACTAGGCATGACATTGTGTTTTACCTCCCTGCTGTGTCCTGTCTCCAGTCTCCAGTCTCCTGTGTCCTGTGTCCTGTGTCCTGTCTCCTGTCTTTCACCTCCTTCTCCTGTCTCCACTAGGCATGACATTGTGTTTCACCTCCCTGCTGTGTCCTGTCTCCTGTCTCCAGTCTCCTGTCTCCTGTCTCCACTAGGCATGACATTGTGTTTCATCTCCCTGCTGTGTCCTGTCTCCAGTCTCTTGTCTCCTGTCTCCTGTCTCCTGTCTCCTGTCTCCTGTCTCCTGTCTCCAGTCTCTTGTCTCCTGTCTCCTGTCTCCAGTCTCCTGTCTCCTGTCTCCACTAGGCATGACATTGTGTTTTACCTCCCTGCTGTGTCCTGTCTCCTGTGTCCTGTCTCCTTTCTCCACTAGGCATGACATTGTGTTTCATCTCCCTGCTGTGTCCTGTCTCCAGTCTCCTGTCTCCTGTCTCCAGTCTCCTGTCTCCTGTCTCCAGTCTCCTGTCTCCTGTCTCCTGTCTCCAGTCTCCTGTCTCCTGTCTCCACGAGGCATGACATTGTGTTTTACCTCCCTGCTGTCTCCTGTCTCCACTAGGCATGACATTGTGTTTTACCTCCCTGCTGTGTCCTGTCTCCTGTGTCCTGTCTCCTTTCTCCACTAGGCATGACATTGTGTTTTACCTCCTGTCTCCTGTCTCCACGAGGCATGACATTGTGTTTTACCTCCCTGCTGTCTCCTGTCTCCTGTCTCCTGTCTCCTGTCTCCACGAGGCATGACATTGTGTTTTACCTCCCTGCTGTCTCCTGTCTCCACTAGGCATGACATTGTGTTTTACCTCCCTGCTGTCTCCTGTCTCCACTAGGCATGACATTGTGTTTTACCTCCCTGCTGTCTCCTGTCTCCACTATGCATGACATTGTGTTCTACCTCCTGTCTCCTGTCTCCAGTCTCCTGTCTCCTGTCTCCAGTCTCCTGTCTCCTGTCTCCACGAGGCATGACATTGTGTTTTACCTCCCTGCTGTCTCCTGTCTCCTGTCTCCTGTCTCCAGTCTCTTGTCTCCTGTCTCCTGTCTCCTGTCTCCTGTCTCCTGTCTCCAGTCTCTTGTCTCCTGTCTCCTGTCTCCAGTCTCCTGTCTCCTGTCTCCACTAGGCATGACATTGTGTTTTACCTCCCTGCTGTGTCCTGTCTCCTGTGTCCTGTCTCCTTTCTCCACTAGGCATGACATTGTGTTTCACCTCCCTGCTGTGTCCTGTCTCCTGTCTCCTGTCTCCAGTCTCTTGTCTCCTGTCTCCTGTCTCCACTAGGCATTACATTGTGTTTTACTCCTGTCTGTCCTGTCTCCATTGTGTTTTACCTCCCTGCTGTGTCCTGTCTCCTGTGTCCTGTCTCCTGTCTCCTTTCTCCACTAGGCATGACATTGTGTTTTACCTCCCTGCTGTGTCCTGTCTCCAGTCTCCAGTCTCCTGTGTCCTGTGTCCTGTGTCCTGTGTCCTGTCTCCTGTCTCCTTTCTCCACTAGGCATGACATTGTGTTTCACCTCCCTGCTGTGTCCTGTCTCCTGTCTCCTGTCTCCAGTCTCCTGTCTCCTGTCTCCACTAGGCATGACATTGTGTTTCACCTCCCTGCTGTGTCCTGTCTCCAGTCTCCTGTCTCCTGTCTCCAGTCTCCTGTCTCCTGTCTCCAGTCTCCTGTCTCCTGTCTCCTGTCTCCAGTCTCCTGTCTCCTGTCTCCACGAGGCATGACATTGTGTTTTACCTCCCTGCTGTCTCCTGTCTCCACTAGGCATGACATTGTGTTTTACCTCCCTGCTGTGTCCTGTCTCCTGTGTCCTGTCTCCTTTCTCCACTAGGCATGACATTGTGTTTTACCTCCTGTCTCCTGTCTCCACGAGGCATGACATTGTGTTTTACCTCCCTGCTGTCTCCTGTCTCCTGTCTCCTGTCTCCTGTCTCCTGTCTCCTGTCTCCACGAGGCATGACATTGTGTTTTACCTCCCTGCTGTCTCCTGTCTCCACTAGGCATGACATTGTGTTTTACCTCCCTGCTGTCTCCTGTCTCCACTATGCATGACATTGTGTTCTACCTCCTGTCTCCTGTCTCCTGTCTCCAGTCTCCAGTCTCCTGTCTCCTGTCTCCAGTCTCCTGTCTCCTGTCTCCACGAGGCATGACATTGTGTTTTACCTCCCTGCTGTCTCCTGTCTCCACTAGGCATGACATTGTGTTTTACCTCCCTGCTGTGTCCTGTCTCCTGTGTCCTGTCTCCTTTCTCCACTAGGCATGACATTGTGTTTCACCTCCCTGCTGTGTCCTGTCTCCTGTCTCCTGTCTCCAGTCCTGTCTCCTGTCTCCAGTCTCTTGTCTCCTGTCTCCTGTCTCCACTAGGCATTACATTGTGTTTTACCTCCCTGCTGTGTCCTGTCTCCTGTGTCCTGTCTCCTGTCTCCTTTCTCCACTAGGCATGACATTGTGTTTTACCTCCCTGCTGTGTCCTGTCTCCAGTCTCCAGTCTCCTGTGTCCTGTGTCCTGTGTCCTGTGTCCTGTCTCCTGTCTCCTTTCTCCACTAGGCATGACATTGTGTTTCACCTCCCTGCTGTGTCCTGTCTCCTGTCTCCTGTCTCCAGTCTCCTGTCTCCTGTCTCCACTAGGCATGACATTGTGTTTCACCTCCCTGCTGTGTCCTGTCTCCAGTCTCCTGTCTCCTGTCTCCACTAGGCATGACATTGTGTTTTACCTCCCTGCTGTGTCCTGTCTCCAGTCTCCTGTCTCCTGTGTCCTGTGTCCTGTGTCCTGTGTCCTATGTCCTGTCTCCAGTCTCCAGTCTCCTGTGTCCTGTCTCCAGTCTCCAGTCTCCTCCTGTGACATTGTGTTTTACCTCCCTCCTGTGTGTCCTGTGTCCTGTCTCCTGTCTCCAGTCTCCTGTCTCCTGTCTCCTGTCTCCTGTCTCCTGTCTCCAGTCTCCTGTCTCCAGTAGGCATGACATTGTGTTTTACCTCCCTGCTGTGTCCTGTCTCCAGTCTCCAGTCTCCTGTGTCCTGTGTCCTGTGTCCTTCTCCAGTCTCCTGTCTCCAGTCTCCTGTCTCCTGTCTCCTGTCTCCTGTCTCCAGTCTCCTGTCTCCAGTCTCCTGTCTCCTGTCTCCAGTAGGCATGACATTTTGTTTTACCTCCCTCCTGTCTCCTGTCTCCACTAGGCATGACATTGTTTGTGCTGATCCTTCTGGAAGCATACATGTGAACTGAACTCACCGTTATGTGCTGAACCTTTGATCCAGCCACAGAAACAGACCGTTTTGATTTCCTACCCATCATGCTGTTCACCCACCCACCCACCCATCCCCACATCTCAGCTCAACCACTGATCTGTGTGTGAGATACAGTGCCAGTTATGAAACTGTTGGTCTGTTGTACCAGACACACGAAGAGCAACACGTTGGTATTCTGCTTTAACGAGTGACTCACTGAGGTCACAAATCTACAAGTGAAGCTTGGTGTAGCTTTTTGTCTTTTAATTAACCAACCCAAAAAATGACCTGTTATAAAATGTTATAAAATGACATGCTATAAAATGACCTGTTATAAAATGACATGTTATAAAATGACATGTTATAAAATGACATGTTATAAAATGACCTGCTATAAAATGTTATAAAATGACCTGTTATAAAATGACCTGTTATAAAATGACCTGTTATAAAATGACCTGTTATAAAATGACCTGTTATAAAATGACCTGTTATAAAATGACCTGCTATAAAATGACCTGTTATAAAATGACCTGTTATAAAATGACCTGTTATAAAATATAAAATGACCTGTTATAAATGACCTGCTATAAAATTATAAAATGACCTAAAATGCCTGTTATAAAAATGACCTGTTATAAAATGACCTGCTAAAATGACCTGTTATAAAATGACATGTTATAAAATGACCTGTTATAAAAAATGACCTGTTATAAAATGACCTGTTATAAAATGACCTGCTATAAAATGACATGTTATAAAATGACCTGTTATAAAATGACCTGTTATAAAATGACCTGTTATAAAATGACCTGTTATAAAATGACCTGCTATAAAATGACCTGTTATAAAATGACCTGTTATAAAATGACCTGCTATAAAATGACCTGTTATAAAATGACCTGTTATAAAATGACCTGTATAAAATGACCTGTTATAAAATGATAAAATGACCTGTTATAAAATGTTATAAAATGACCTGTTATAAAATGACCTGTTATAAAATGACCTGTTATAAAATGTTATAAAATGACCTGTTATAAAATGACCTGTTATAAAATGTTATAAAATGACCTGTTATAAAATGTTATAAAATGACCTGTTATAAAATGTTATAAAATGACCTGTTATAAAATGACCTGTTATAAAATGACCTGTTATAAAATGTTATAAAATGACCTGTTATAAAATGACCTGTTATAAAATGACCTGTTATAAAATGACCTGTTATAAAATGACCTGTTATAAAATGACCTGTTATAAAATGACCTGTTATAAAATGACCTGTTATAAAATGACCTGTTATAAAATGACCTGTTATAAAATGACCTTATAAAATGACCTGTTATAAAATGACCTGTTATAAAATGTTATAAAATGACCTGTTATAAAATGTTATAAAATGACCTGTTATAAAATGACCTGCTATAAAATGTTATAAAATGACCTGTTATAAAATGACCTGCTATAAAATGTTATAAAATGACCTGTTATAAAATGTTATAAAATGACCTGTTATAAAATGACCTGTTATAAAATGACCTGTTATAAAATGACCTGTTATAAAATGACATGTTATAAAATGATAAAATGACCTGTTATAAAATGACCTGTTATAAAATGATAAAATGTTATAAAATGACCTGTTATAAAATGACCTGTTATAAAATGACATAAAATGACCTTTATAAAATGACCTGTTATAAAATGTTATAAAATGACCTGTTATAAAATGACCTGTTATAAAATGACCTGTTATAAAATGACCTGTTATAAAATGACCTGTTATAAAATGACCTGTTATAAAATGACCTGTTATAAAATGACCTGTTATAAAATGACCTGTTATAAAATGACATGTTATAAAATGACCTGTTATAAAATGACCTGTTATAAAATGACATGTTATAAAATGACCTGTTATAAAATGACCTGTTATAAAATGACCTGTTATAAAATGTTATAAAATGACCTGTTATAAAATGACCTGTTATAAAATGACCTGTTATAAAATGACCTGTTATAAAATGACCTGTTATAAAATGTTATAAAATGACATGTTATAAAATGACCTGCTATAAAATGTTATAAAATGACCTGCTATAAAATGACCTGTTATAAAATGACCTGTTATAAAATGACCTGTTATAAAATGTTATAAAATGACATGTTATAAAATGACCTGTTATAAAATGTTATAAAATGACATGTTATAAAATGACCTGCTATAAAATGTTATAAAATGACCTGCTATAAAATGACCTGTTATAAAATGACCTGTTATAAAATGACCTGCTATAAAATGACCTGTTATAAAATGACCTGATAAAATGACCTGTTATAAAATGTTATAAAATGACATGACCTTATAAAATAAAATGACCTGTTATAAAATGTTATAAAATGACCTGTTATAAAATGACCTGTTATAAAATGACCTGTTATAAAATGACCTGTTATAAAATGAAAATGACCTGTTATAAATGACCTGTTATAAAATGACCTGTTATAAAATGTGTAAAATGATAAAAAATGACCTGTTATAAAATGACCTGTTATAAAATGACCTGTTATAAAATGACCTGTTATAAAATGACCTGTTATAAAACATGTTATAAAATGACCTGTTATAAAATGACATGCTATAAAATGACCTGTTATAAAATGACCTGTTATAAAATGACCTGTTATAAAATGACCTGTTATAAAATGACTATAAAATGACCTGTTAAAAATGACCTTTTATAAAATGCTACTAACTTTTTGATACGTCCAGGAAAACAAAACCTGGAACGTCTTGTGTGTGTGTGTGTGTGTGTGTGTGTGTGTGTGTGTGTGTGTGTGTGTGTGTGTGTGTGTGTCTGCTATCTGTCTATCCTGGGTTCACAGTGAAGACATCATGATGATGATTCATCTGCTATCTGACTAACCTGGGTTCAAGTGAAGACATCATGATGATGATTCACACTGTGTGTGGAATGTGTGTGTGTGTGTGTGTGTGTGTGTGTGTGTGTGTGTATCTCTCTGACTAACTGGGGAATAGCAAGTACCTTTTCTATAAGTAGGTCGTTCACAGCCGGGACTTGGTGTTCCCCTCTTTCCACATGCAGAGCCTCCTTTCTTTCTAACAGATAGAGAGACTGTGTGTGTGTGTGTGTGTGTGTGTGTGTGTGTGTGTGTGTGTGTGTGTGAGTGTGTGTGTGTGTGTGTGTGTGTGTGTGTGTGTGTGTGTGTGTGTGTGTGTGTGTGTGTGTGTGTGTGTGTGTGTGTGTGTGTGTGTGTGAGTGTGTGTGTGTGTGTGTGTGTGTGTGTGTGTGTGTGTGTGTGTGTGTGTGTGTGTGTGTGTGTGTGTGTGTGTGTGTGTGTGTGTGTGTGTGTGTGTGTGTGTGTGTGTGTGTGTGTGTGTGTGAAAGTAAGACCATTTTAAGAAGAGCAGCTGGACATGTTTCCTCCCTCCTCTCTGGGACCGCAGCAGAGCGAACTGGATTCTCTTGAAGGAACGTGACTGACAGACGGTACAGTTGGTTCCAGGAACACTAACAACAGCTACAGATATAGTCCTGAATGAATCGTGAATAACGATGAGTGAGAAAGTTACAGACGCACAAATGTCAACGAGGGAGGTTAGCATACCCCCAAGACATGCTAACCTCTCACCATTACAATAACAGGAGGGGAGGTTAGCATACCCCCAAGACATGCTAACCTCTCACCATTACAATAACAGGAGGTTGGCATACCCCCAAGACATGCTAACCTCTCACCATTACAATAACAGGAGGGGAGGTTAGCATACCCCCAAGACATGCTAACCTCTCACCATTACAATAACAGGGGAGGTTAGCATACCTCCAAGACATGCTAACCTCTCACCATTACAATAACAGGGGAGGTTAGCATACCTCCAATAACAGGGGACATATGGCCCTATCCACATCGAGGGACCGCAGTGGAGAAGGTGGAAAGCTTCAAGTTCCTTGGCGTACACATCACTGACAATCTGAAATGGTCCAACCACACAGACATCGTTGTGCAACAGCACCTCTTCAACCGCAGGAGGCTGAAGACATTTGACTTGGCACCTAAGACCCTCACAAACTTTTACAGATGCACCACTGAGAGCATCCTGTAGGACTGTATCACCGCCTGGTACGGCAACTGCACCACTCGCAACCGCAGGGCTCTCCAGAGGGTGGTGTGGTGTGCCCAACACATCACCGGGTGCAAAATGCCTGCCCTCCAGGACACCTACAGCATCCGATGTCACAGGAAGGCCAAAAGATGATCAAGGACAACAACCACCCGAGCCACTGCCTGTTCACCCCGCTATCATCCAGAAGGCGAGGTCAGTACAGGTGCATCAAAGCTGGGACCGAGAGACTGAAAAAACAGCTTCTATCTCAAGGTCATCAGACTGTTAAACAGCCATCACTAGCCAGGTTTCACCTGGTTACTCAACCCTGCACCTTAGAGGCTGCTGCCCTATATACATAGACATGGAATCACTGGTCACTTTAATAATGGAACACTAGTCACTTTACTAATGTTTACATACTGCTTTACTCATTTCATATGTATATACTGTATTTTAGTTAATGCCACTACGACATTGTTCGTCCTAATATTTGTATATTTATTAATTACATTCTTTTACTTTTAGATGTGTGTGTATTGTTGTGAATTGTTAGAAACTACTGCACTGTTGGAGCTAGAAACACAAGCATTTAGTTAGATATTACTGCTCTGTTGGAGCTAGGAACACAAGCATTTAGTTAGATATTACTGCACTGTTGGAGCTAGGAACACAAGCATTTAGTTAGATACTACTGCACTGTTGGAGCTAGAAACACAAGCATTTAGTTAGATATTACTGCACTGTTGGAGCTAGGAACACAAGCATTTAGTTAGATATTACTGCACTGTTGGAGCTAGGAACACAAGCATTTAGTTAGATACTACTGCACTGTTGGAGCTAGGAACACAAGCATTTAGTTAGATATTACTGCACTGTTGGAGCTAGGAACACAAGCATTTAGTTAGATACTACTGCACTGTTGGAGCTAGGAACACAAGCATTTAGTTAGATACTACTGCACTGTTGGAGCTAGGAACACAAGCATTTAGTTAGATATTACTGCACTGTTGGAGCTAGGAACACAAGCATTTAGTTAGATACTACTGCACTGTTGGAGCTAGGAACACAAGCATTTAGTTAGATATTACTGCACTGTTGGAGCTAGGAACACAAGCATTTAGTTAGATATTACTGCACTGTTGGAGCTAGAAACACAAGCATTTAGTTAGATATTACTGCACTGTTGGAGCTAGAAACACAAGCATTTAGTTAGATATTACTGCACTGTTGGAGCTAGAATTAAGAATTTAGGAAGAGAATTGAGCTGAGGAAGAGACATGAGACTTCCATTAATCCCTTGAAGCAACACTTTGCCCATTGCTTTACTGCTCAATGTTGGAGCTTTCCCCACACATATTTAGTTCTAAAATACAAGGCAAATAGGGACACAACTTTAGTTAGATGCCTTACTGGCAGTATCTACTGAATAGTAATATATTAGGACTTTCTATAAAATGGTAGCTATTTCCTGCAAGCGGATGGAGTTAGATCATTACTGCATGAAATACCAGCATGCTCAGCACAAGCATTGTTAGAGTTTCATGATCCAACGTTATGGTCTTTGGCTCCCGAAGAAGTTATTACTGTTGCAGCGTTAATTATTTTGTATTGATTTATATGCTATAAATATTGGTTATCTAATTATCACGTTCAATTTGTCCATTTGGTTTCCATCAAAAGGAATATATATACTGTTGTCCATAATACATTCTCTGCTAATGATGTTTTCTATAGAATGCTTCTAAATGTTTTCAAGAATGCTACTGATGTTTTCTGTAGAATGCTACTGATGTTTTCTAATAGAATGCTATTGATGTTTTCTATAGAATGCTAGCTGATGTTTTCCTGCTGAATGCTACTGATGTTTTCTGTAGAATGCTATGATGTTTTCTGTAGAATGCTACTGATGTTTCTATAGAATGCTACTGATGTTTTCTGTAGAATGCTACTGATGTTTTTTCTATAGAATGCTACTGATGTTTTCTATAGAATGCTACTGATGTTTTCTATAGAATGCTACAGATGTTTTCTATAGAATGCTACTGATGTTTCCTATAGAATGCTACTGATGTTTTCTATAGAATGCTACTGATGTTTTCTGTAGAATGCTACTGATGTTTTCTATAGAATGCTACTGATGTTTTCTGTAGAATGCTACTGATGTTTTCTGTAGAATGCTACTGATGTTTTCTGTAGAATGCTACTGATGTTTTCTGTAGAATGCTACTGATGTTTTCTGTAGAATGCTACTGATGTTTTCTATAGAATGCTACTGATGTTTTCTATAGAATGCTACTGATGTTTTCTATAGAATACTAATTATGTTTTCTATAGAATGCTAATGATGTTTTCTATAGAATGCTACTGATGTTTTCTATAGAATGCTACTGATGTTTTCTATAGAATGCTACTGATGTTTTCTATAGAATGCTACTGATGTTTTCTATAGAATGCTACTGATGTTTTCTATAGAATGCTACTGTCTTCTATAGAATGCTAATGATGTTTTCTATATGTCACGCCCTGGTCTAAGTATTTTGTGTTTTTCTTCATGTATTGGGTCAGGCCAGGGTGTGGCATGGAGTTTTTGTATTGTGGTGTGTTTTGTCTGGGGGTTTTGGTGTGTATGTTAGTGGGATTGTAGCTTAGTAGGGTGTTCTAGGAAAGTCTATGGCTGTCTGGAGTGGTTCTCAATCAGAGGCAGGTGGTTATCGTTGTCTCTGATTGGGAACCATATTTAGGCAGCCATATTCTTTGGTTGTATTGTGGGTGATTGTCCTTAGTTGTCCTTAGTGTCCTGTTTCTGTGTTCGTTTGCACCAGTTTAGGCTGTTTCATTACGTTTATTGTTTTTTTGTAGTATTTGTATTTAGATTCGTGTTACGTTTGTTTATTAAAACATGGATCGCAATATACACGCTGCATTTTGGTCCGACTCTCCTTCACCATTAGAAAACCGTTACACTATAGAATACTACTGATGTCTTCTATAGAATGCTACTGATGTTTTCTATAGTTAGCTAGCCAGCTATTTGTCGTCCTTAACGTAGGAGACACTGCTAGCTAGCCAACAGCTAGCCAACGTCCACCGAATTGAACTTCCTCACTCAACAACCCGGTCGCATTCCGCTTCGCTCCACAGGTAGTATCACATTTTCATTTCATTTCATTACAGTACAACGGTTTGATTTGTTTGATCGTAGCTAGCTACATAGCTAGCTACATAGCCGTCTTTGTATCAAAGATAATTGTGTAGTCTAGAGCGATTTTCTAGGTTAGCTAGCCAGCTATTGTCGTTCTTTTAACGCAACGTAACGTAATCAACACTGCTAGCTAGCCAGCTAGCCCCCGAATAGCAGCACTGTCGAAACTATCACACCCAACGGAACGACTTGATTAGTGAAGTGTCAACAACGCAGCCACTGCCAGCTAGCCTACAAAGTCAACAACGCAGCCTCTGCCAGCTAGCCTACTTCAGCAGTACTGTATCATTTTAATCATTTTAGTCAATAAGATTCTTGCTACGTAAGCTTAACTTTCTGAACATTCGAGACGTGTAGTCCACTTGTCATTCCAATCTCCTTTGCATTAGCGTAGCCTCTTCTGTAGCCTGTCAACTATGTGTCTGTCTATCCCTGTTCTCTCCTCTCTGCACAGACCATACAAACGCTCCACACCGCGTGGCCGCGGCCACCCTAATCTGGTGGTCCCAGCGCGCACGACCCACGTGGAGTTCCAGGTCTCCGGTAGCCTCTGGAACTGCCGATCTGCGGCCAACAAGGCAGAGTCAAATCAAATCAAATCAAATTTTATTTGTCACATACACATGGTTAGCAGATGTTAATGCGAGTGTAGCGAAATGCTTGTGCTTCTAGTTCCGACAATGCAGTGATAACCAACAAGTAATCTAACTAACAATTCCAAAACTACTGTCTTATACACAGTGTAAGGGGATAAGGAATATGTACATAAGGATATATGAATGAGTGATGGTACAGAGCAGCATACAGTAGATGGTATCGAGTACAGTATATACATATGAGATGAGTATGTAGACAAAGTAAACAAAGTGGCATAGTTAAAGTGGCTAGTGACATAAGAATGCAGTCGATGATCTAGAGTACAGTATATACATATGCATATGAGATGAATAATGTAGGGAAAGTAACATTATATAAGGTAGCATTGTTTAAAGTGGCTAGTGATATATTTACATCATTTCCCATCAATTCCCATTATTAAAGTGGCTGGAGTTGGGTCAGTGTCAATGACAGTGTGTTGGCAGCAGCCACTCAATGTTAGTGGTGGCTGTTTAACAGTCTGATGGCCTTGAGATAGAAGCTGTTTTTCAGTCTCTCGGTCCCAGCTTTGATGCACCTGTACTGACCTCGCCTTCTGGATGATAGCGGGGTGAACAGGCAGTGGTTCGGGTGGTTGATGTCCTTGATGATCTTTATGGCCTTCCTGTAACATCGGGTGGTGTAGGTGTCCTGGAGGGCAGGTAGTTTGCCCCCGGTGATGCGTTGTGCAGACCTCACTACCCTCTGGAGAGCCTTACGGTTGAGGGCGGAGCAGTTGCCGTACCAGGCGGTGATACAGCCCGCCAGGATGCTCTCGATTGTGCATCTGTAGAAGTTCGTGAGTGCTTTTGGTGACAAGCCGAATTTCTTCAGCCTCCTGAGGTTGAAGAGGCGCTGCTGCGCCTTCTTCACGACGCTGTCAGTGTGAGTGGACCAATTCAGTTTGTCTGTGATGTGTATGCCGAGGAACTTAAAACTTGCTACCCTCTCCACTACTGATCCATCGATGTGGATAGGGGGTGTTCCCTCTGCTGTTTCCTGAAGTCCACAATCATCTCCTTAGTTTTGTTGACGTTGAGTGTGAGGTTATTTTCCTGACACCACACTCCGAGGGCCCTCACCTCCTCCCTGTAGGCCGTCTCGTCGTTGTTGGTAATCAAGCCTACCACTGTTGTGTCGTCCGCAAACTTGATGATTGAGTTGGAGGCGTGCGTGGCCACGCAGTCGTGGGTGAACAGGGAGTACAGGAGAGGGCTCAGAACGCACCCTTGTGGGGCCCCGTGTTGAGGATCAGCGGGGAGGAGATGTTGTTGCCTACCCTCACCACCTGGGGGCGGCCCGTCAGGAAGTCCAGTACCCAGTTGCACAGGGCGGGGTCGAGACCCAGGGTCTCGAGCTTGATGACGAGCTTGGAGGGTACTATGGTGTTGAATGCCGAGCTGTAGTCGATGAACAGCATTCTCACATAGGTATTCCTCTTGTCCAGGTGGGTTAGGGCAGTGTGCAGTGTGGTTGAGATTGCATCGTCTGTGGACCTATTTGGGCGGTAAGCAAATTGGAGTGGGTCTAGGGTGTCAGGTAGGGTGGAGGTGATATGGTCCTTGACTAGTCTCTCAAAGCATTTCATGATGACGGAAGTGAGTGCTACGGGCGGTAGTCGTTTAGCTCAGTTACCTTAGCTTTCTTGGGAACAGGAACAATGGTGGCCCTCTTGAAGCATGTGGGAACAGCAGACTGGTATAGGGATTGATTGAATATGTCCGTAAACACACCGGCCAGCTGGTCTGCGCATGCTCTGAGGGCGCGGCTGGGGATGCCGTCTGGGCCTGCAGCCTTGCGAGGGTTAACACGTTTAAATGTCTTACTCACCTCGGCTGCAGTGAAGGAGAGACCGCATGTTTTCGTTGCAGGCCGTGTCAGTGGCACTGTATTGTCCTCAAAGCGGGCAAAAAGTTATTTAGTCTGCCTGGGAGCAAGACATCCTGGTCCGTGACTGGGCTGGGTTTCTTCTTGTAGTCCGTGATTGACTGTAGACCCTGCCACATGCCTCTTGTGTCTGAGCCATTGAATTGAGATTCCACTTTGTCTCTGTACTGGCGCTTAGCTTGTTTAATAGCCTTGCGGAGGGAATAGCTGCATTGTTTATATTCGGACATATTACCAGACACCTTGCCCTGATTAAAAGCAGTGGTTCGCGCTTTCAGTTTCACGCGAATGCTGCCATCAATCCACGGTTTCTGGTTTGGGAATGTTTTTATCGTTGCTATGGGAACGACATCTTCGACGCACGTTCTAATGAACTCGCACACCGAATCAGCGTATTCGTCAATATTTCCATCTGACGCAATACGAAACATGTCCCAGTCCACGTGATGGAAGCAGTCTTGGAGTGTGGAGTCAGCTTGGTCTGACCAGCGTTGGACAGACCTCAGCGTGGGAGCCTCTTGTTTTAGTTTCTGCCAGTAGGCAGGGATCAGCAAAATGGAGTCGTGGTCAGCTTTTCCGAAAGGGGGGCGGGGCAGGGCCTTATATGCGTCGCGGAAGTTAGAGTAACAATGATCCAAGGTTTTACCACCCCTGGTTGCGCAATCGATATGCTGGTAAAATTTAGGAGTCTTGTTTTCAGATTAGCTTTGTTAAAATCCCCAGCTACAATGAATGCAGCCTCCGGATAAATGGTTTCCAGTTTGCAAAGAGTTAAATAAAGTTCGTTCAGAGCCATCGATGTGTCTGCTTGGGGGGATATATACGGCTGTGATTATAATCGAGGAGAATTCTCTTGGAAGATAATGCGGTCTACATTTGATTGTGAGGAATTCTAAATCAGGTGAACAGAAGGATTTGAGTTCCTGTATGTTTCCTTCATCACACCATGTCTCGTTAGTCATGAGGCATACGCCCCGCCACTCTTCTTACCAGAAAGATGTTTGTTTCTGTCGGCGCGATGCGTGGAGAAACCCGTTGGCTGCACCGCATCGGATAGCGTCTTCCCAGTAAGCCATGTTTCTGTGAAGCAGAGAACGTTGCAGTCTCTGATGTCCCTCTGGAATGCTACCCTTGCTCGGATTTCGTCAACCTTGTTGTCAAGAGACTGGACATTGGCAAGAAGAATGCTGGGGAGTGGTGCGCGATGTGCCCTTTTTCGGAGTCTGACCAGAACACCGCCTCGTTTCCCTCTTTTTAGGAGTCGTTTCCTTGGGTCGCTGCATGCGATCCATTCCGTTGTCCTGTTTGTAAGGCAGAACACCGGATCCGCGTCGCGGAAAACAAATTCTTGGTCGTACTGATGGTGAGTTGGCGCTGATCTTATATTCAGTAGTTCTTCTCGACTGTATGTAATGAAACCTAAGATGACCTGGGGTACTAATGTAAGAAATAACACGTAAAAAACAAAAACTGCATAGTTTCCTAGGAACGCGAAGCGAGGCGGCCATCTCAGTCGGCGCCAGTGTTCATCTCAGCCTATGCCTGCCTCCCTCCAGTCCCTCGACTTCTTGGCACTGACGGAAACATGGATCACCACAGATAACACTGCTACTCCTACTGCTCTCTCTTCGTCCGCCCACGTGTTCTCGCACACCCCGAGAGCTTCTGGTCAGCGGGGTGGTGGCACCGGGATCCTCATCTCTCCCAAGTGGTCATTCTCTCTTTCTCCCCTTACCCATCTGTCTATCGCCTCCTTTGAATTCCATGCTGTCACAGTTACCAGCCCTTTCAAGCTTAACATCCTTATCATTTATCGCCCTCCAGGTTCCCTCGGAGAGTTCATCAATGAGCTTGATGCCTTGATAAGCTCCTTTCCTGAGGACGGATCACCTCTCACAGTTCTGGGCGACTTTAACCTCCCCACGTCTACCTTTGACTCATTCCTCTCTGCCTCCTTCTTTCCACTCCTCTCCTCTTTTGACCTCACCCTCTCACCTTCCCCCTACTCACAAGGCAGGCAATACGCTCGACCTCATCTTTACTAGATGCTGTTCTTCCACTGACCTCATTGCAACTCCCCCAAGTCTCCGACCACTACCTTGTATCCTTTTCCCTCTCGCTCTCATCCAACACTTCCCACACTGCCCCTACTGGATGGTATCGCGCCGTCCCAACCTTCGCTCTCTCTCCCCCGCTACTCTCTCCTCTTCCATCCTATCATCTCTTCCCTCTGCTCAAACCTTCTCCAACCTATCTCCTGATTCTGCCTCCTCAACCCTCCTCTCCTCCCTTTCTGCATCCTTTGACTCTCTATGTCCCCTATCCTCCAGGCCGGCTCGGTCCTCCCCTCCCGCTCCGTGGCTCGACGACTCATTGCGAGCTCACAGAACAGGGCTCCGGGCAGCCGAGCGGAAATGGAGGAAAACTCGCCTCCCTGCGGACCTGGCATCCTTTCACTCCCTCCTCTCTACATTTTCCTCTTCTGTCTCTGCTGCTAAAGCCACTTTCTACCACTCTAAATTCCAAGCATCTGCCTCTAACCCTAGGAAGCTCTTTGCCACCTTCTCCACCCTCCTGAATCCTCCCCCCCCCCCCCTCCTCCCTCTCTGCAGATGACTTCGTCAACCATTTTGAAAAGAAGGTCGACGACATCCGATCCTCGTTTGCTAAGTCAAACGACACCGCTGGTTCTGCTCACACTGCCCTACCCTGTGCTCTGACCTCTTTCTCCCTCTCTCTCCAGATGAAATCTCGCGTCTTGTGACGGCCGGCCGC
This sequence comes from Oncorhynchus nerka, assembly GCF_034236695.1. Classification (NCBI taxonomy): domain Eukaryota; kingdom Metazoa; phylum Chordata; class Actinopteri; order Salmoniformes; family Salmonidae; genus Oncorhynchus; species Oncorhynchus nerka. The sequence continues at coordinate 63,321 of NW_027040044.1, read as the reverse complement.
CCAACAACCTGCCCGCTTGACCCTATCCCCTCCTCTCTTCTCCAGACCATTTCCGGAGACCTTCTCCCTTACCTCACCTCGCTCATCAACTCATCCCTGACCGCTGGCTACGTCCCGTCCGTCTTCAAGAGAGCGAGAGTTGCACCCCTTCTGAAAAAACCTACACTCGATCCCTCCGATGTCAACAACTACAGACCAGTATCCCTTCTTTCTTTTCTCTCCAAAACTCTTGAACGTGCCGTCCTTGGCCAGCTCTCCCGCTATCTCTCTCAGAATGACCTTCTTGATCCAAATCAGTCAGGTTTCAAGACTAGTCATTCAACTGAGACTGCTCTTCTCTGTATCACGGAGGCGCTCCGCACTGCTAAAGCTAAATCTCTCTCCTCTGCTCTCATCCTTCTAGACCTATCGGCTGCCTTCGATACTGTGAACCATCAGATCCTCCTCTCCACCCTCTCCGAGTTGGGCATCTCCGGCGCGGCCCACGCTTGGATTGCGTCCTACCTGACAGGTCGCTCCTACCAGGTGGCGTGGCGAGAATCTGTCTCCTCACCACGTGCTCTCACCACTGGTGTCCCCCAGGGCTCTGTTCTAGGCCCTCTCCTATTCTCGCTATACACCAAGTCACTTGGCTCTGTCATAACCTCACATGGTCTCTCCTATCATTGCTATGCAGACGACACACAATTAATCTTCTCCTTTCCCCCTTCTGACGACCAGGTGGCGAATCGCATCTCTGCATGTCTGGCAGACATATCAGTGTGGATGACGGATCATCACCTCAAGCTGAACCTCAGCAAGACGGAGCTGCTCTTCCTCCCGGGAAGGACTGCCCGTTCCATGATCTCGCCATCACGGTTGACAACTCCATTGTGTCCTCCTCCCAGAGCGCTAAGAACCTTGGCGTGATCCTGGACAACACCCTGTCGTTCTCAAATAACATCAAGGCGGTGGCCCGTTCCTGTAGGTTCATGCTCTACAACATCCGCAGAGTACGACCCTGCCTCACACAGGAAGCGGCGCAGGTCCTAATCCAGGCACTTGTCATCTCCCGTCTGGATTACTGCAACTCGCTGTTGGCTGGGCTCCCTGCCTGTGCCATTAAACCCCTACAGCTCATCCAGAACGCCGCAGCCCGTCTGGTGTTCAACCTTCCCAAGTTCTCTCACGTCACCCCGCTCCTCCGCTCTCTCCACTGGCTTCCAGTTGAAGCTCGCATCCGCTACAAGACCATGGTGCTTGCCTACGGAGCTGTGAGGGGAACGGCACCTCAGTACCTCCAGGCTCTGATCAGGCCCTACACCCAAACAAGGGCACTGCGTTCATCCACCTCTGGCCTGCTCGCCTCCCTACCACTGAGGAAGTACAGCTCCCGCTCAGCCCAGTCAAAACTGTTCGCTGCTCTGGCCCCCCAATGGTGGAACAAACTCCCTCACGACGCCAGGACAGCGGAGTCAATCACCACCTTCCGGAGACACCTGAAACCCCACCTCTTTAAGGAATACCTAGGATAGGATAAAGTAATCCTTCTCACCCCCCTTAAAAGATTTAGATGCACTATTGTAAAGTGGCAGTTCCACTGGATGTCATAAGGTGAACGCACCAATTTGTAAGTCGCTCTGGATAAGAGCGTCTGCTAAATGACTTAAATGTAAATGTAAATGTCTAATGATGTTTCCTATAGAATGCTAATGATGTTTTCAATAAAATGCTAATGCTATGGTCTATAGAATGTTAATGCTGTTTTCTAGAGAATGCTACTGATGTTTTCTATAGAATGCTAATGATGTTTTCTATAGAATGCTAATGATGTGTTCTATAGAATTCTAATGCTGTTTTCTATAGAATGCTAATGATGGAATTGAATGAAGATAAAACAATATCCTGTGTACTACTATGCCATTGATTGTGTTATTGTGTTATCATTGGTTGATGATACACACGTGGTAATACACACTGGACATGTCAGATACTGGAGTGGCATTTTGAACTCTGATAGCTGGGTTTGGTGGAGTAATGTCAGATCTATGGACACATAATGAGAACACAGAGTCTACTATAATACATCTCTATATGGCATGTATGGACACAGAATGAGAACAGAGAGTCTACTATAATACATCTCTATATGGCATGTATGGACACAGAATGAGAACAGAGAGTCTACTATAATACATCTCTATATGGAATGTATGGACACAGAATGAGAACAGAGAGTCTACTATAATACATCTCTATATGGCATGTATGGACACAGAATGAGAACACAGATACTACAGAGTTTGCTGCACTAAAAGTAAAGGGGCTGAATAATTTTGCACGCCCAATTTTTCAGTTTTTGATTTGTTAAAAAAGTTTGAAATATCCAATAAATGTCGTTCCACTTCATGATTGTGTCCCACTTGTTGTTGATTCTTCACAAAAAAATACAGTTTTATATCTTTATGTTTGAAGCCTGAAATGTGGCAAAAGGTCGCAAAGTTCAAGGGGGCCGAATACTTTCGCAAGGCACTGTAGGGGGGGACACTCTTGACCCAAACTGCTACAGACCTATATCTATCCTACTCTGCTTTTCTAAGGTCTTCGAAAGCCAAGTCAACAAACAGATTACCGACCATTTCGAATCCCACCATACCTTCTCCGCTATGCAAGCTGGTTTCAGAGCTGGTCATGGGTGTACCTCAGCCACGCTCAAGGTCCTAAACGATATCTTAACCGCCATCGATAAGAAACATTACTGTGCAGCCGTATTCATTGACCTGGCCAAGGCTTTAGACTCTGTCAATCACCACATCCTCATCGCCAGACTCGATAGCCTTGATTTCTCAAATGATTGCCTTGCCTGGTTCACCAACTACTTCTCTGATAGAGTTAAGTGTGTCAAATCGGAGGGTCTGTTGTCTGGACCTCTGACAGTCTCTATGGGGGTGACCACAGGGTTAAATTCTTGGACCAACTCTCTTCTCTGTATACATCAATGATGTCGCTCTTGCTGCTGGTGATTCTCTGATCCACCTCTACGCAGACGACACCATTCTGTATACTTCTGGCAATTCTTTGGACACTGTGTTAACAAATCTCCAGACGAGCTTCAATGCCATACAACTCTCCTTCCGTTGCCTCCAATTGCTCTTAAATACAAGTAAAACTAAATGCATGCTCTTCAACCGATCGCTGCCCGCACCTGCTCGCCCGCCCAACATCACTACTCTGGACGGTTCTGACTTAGAATATGTGGACAACTACAAATACCTAGGTGTCTGGTTAGACTGTAAACTCTCCTTCCAGACTCACATCAAACATCTCCAATCCAAAGTTAAATCTAGAATTGGCTTCCTATTTCACAACAAAGCATCCTTCAATCATGCTGCCAAACATACCCTCGTAAAACTGACTATCCTACCGATCCTCGACTTCGGCGATGTAATTTACAAAATAGCCTCCAATACCCTACTCAATAAATTGGATGCAGTCTATCACAGTGCAATCCGTTTTGTCACCAAAGCCCCATACACTACCCACCACTGCGACCTGTATGCTCTCGTTGGCTGGTCCTCACTTCACACTCGTCGCCAAACCCACTGGCTCCATGTCATCTACAAGTCTCTGCTCGCTAAAGCCCCGCCTTATCTCAGCTCGCTGGTCACCATAGCAGCACCCACCTGTAGCACGCGCTCCAGCAGGTATATCTCTCTGGTCACCCCCAAAACCAATTCTTCCTTTGGCCGCCTTTCCTTCCAGTTCTCTGCTGCCAATGACTGGAACGAACTACAAAAATCTCTGAAACTGGAAACACTTATCTCCCTCACTAGCTTTAAGCACCAGCTGTCAGAGCAGCTCACAGATTACTGCACCTGTACATAGCCCATCTATAATTTAGCCCAAACAACTACCTGTCCCCCTACTGTATTTATTTATTTATTTATTTTGCTCCTTTGCACCCCGTTATTTCTATTTCTTCTTTGCACATTCTTCCACTGCAAATCTACCATTCCAGTGTTTTACTTGCTATATTGTATTTACTTCGCCACCATGGCCTTTTTTTGCCTTTACCTCCCTTATCTCACCTCATTGGCTCACATTGTATACAGACTTATTTTTCTACTGTATTATTGACTGTATGTTTTGTTTTACTCCATGTGTAACTCTGTGTCGTTGTATCTGTCGAGCTGCTTTGCTTTATAATGGCCAGGTCACGGGTTGTAAATGAGAACTTGTTCTCAACTTGCCTAACTGGTTAAATAAAGGTGAAATAAATCAATAAAATAAATGTATCTCTACCTGTTCTGATGTCATGGCCGATCCCTTCCACTTGGATGGTGGCGTTGGCTATGCCCCGCCCCTGCATGTCCCAGACAATGCCTTTGATCCCACGATGCACCTGTGTATGAAAGGTCAGAGGTCAAAGATCAACTGACTGAATAATAATAATAACAACAATAATAATATGTAACGTATCATATATAATATTAATTTGAGCACATTGTTCGCTAGCTAACGTTATCTTACTGGCTCGCTAGCTAACGTTATCTTACTGGCTCGCTAGCTAATGTTATCTTACTGGCTCGCTAGCTAACGTTAGATTATCTTACTGGCTGGCTAGCTAACGTTATCTTACTGGCTCGCTAGCTAATGTTATCTTACTGGCTCGCTAGCTAATGTTATCTTACTGGCTCGCTAGCTAATGTTATCTTACTGGCTCACTAGCTAACGTTATCTTACTGGCTGGCTAGCTAACATTATCTTACTGCCTGGCTAGCAAGCGTTATCTTACTGCCTGGCTAGCAAGCGTTATCTTACTGGCTGGCTAGCTATCATGACCTTCTTTGGACTCTACGCCCTCTCTAGACTCTACGCCCTCTCTAGACTCTACACCCTCTCTGGACTCTACGCCCTCTCTAGACTCTACGCCCTCTCTAGACTCTACACCCTCTCTAGACTCTACACACTCTCTAGACTCTACACCCTCTCTGGACTCTAAGCCCTCTCTGGAATCTACAGCCTCTCTAGACTCTACGCCCTCTCTAGACTCTACACCCTCTCTAGACTCTACGCCCTCTCTGGACTCTACGCCCTCTCTAGACTCTACGACCTCTCTAGACTCTACGACCTCTCTGGACTCTACACCCTCTCTGGACTCTACACCCTCTCTGGACTCTACACCCTCTCTAGACTCTACACCCTCTCTGGACTCTACACCCTCTCTGGACTCTACACCCTCTCTAGACTCTACACACCCTCTCTGGACTCTACGCCCTCTCTAGACTCTACGCCCTCTCTGGACTCTACGCCCTTTCTAGACTCTACGACCTCTCTGGACTCTACACCCTCTCTAGACTCTACACACCCTCTCTGGACTCTACACCCTCTCTAGACTCTACGCCCTCTCTAGACTCTACACCCTCTCTGGACTCTACGCCCTCTCTGGACTCTACACCCTCTCTGGACTCTACATACTGTACCTGCTCCATGAAGACGAGCAGAGACTCCCGGTTGTTTTCCCACTCCTCCGCCAGCTCACTCTCATGGGGGAACTTGTCACATCCCACGTACATCGACAGCTCAAAGCAGTTGGTGTGCAAGTAGCTGAAGTCGTTCATACCTGCCGACACAGAGACAGTGGTGCTACTGCACTGTAACACTGAGAGACGGGGGGCTAGTCGTTCATACCTGCCGACACAGAGACAGTGGTGCTACTGCACTGTAACACTGAGAGACAGGGGGCTAGTCGTTCATACCTGCCGACACAGAGACAGTGGTGCTACTGCACTGTAACACTGAGAGACAGGGGGTTAGTCAATCATACCTGCCGACACAGAGA